>NC_043709.1:93649393-93670170 GCF_006229205.1 Suricata suricatta
CTAGGTGCTTTTAAAAATCATGGACACAACAATCTTCACAACAATCTTGCAAGTGCTTATTGTTATCCCCATTTTATGGATGAGAGAACTGAGGTTAAATTTGTCCATAGCCACACAGCAGGTAAATGGCAGAAGGATGCAAGGACCACAGCCATCCTGCTTTTTGATTTGTTTCTACACTTCTTTCCTCCATCAGTGCTGGGTATTTCTTGAAGGCAGGGACATGGTCTTAGTAATTTTCTTGTACCCCCAGTGCTTGACAGAAGGCCTGGTGTCAGAAGGTGCTCAGGAGACAAGAGCTCGACTGATCTGTGTTGCACACAGTCACGTGTCTCGTTATTTAGCCGCACAGTGTTTGTGATAGCATGTTTAGGTGAGATGCTACTGTTTTCATTCAGGGGAACTTCACTGCACTAAACAACCAATAGTTTGTTCCCACGGATTGTGCGAGAGACCTGTTTTAATCAATCATTTGCTACTAAAAACCTCGTCAGGTTTCCAAACCTTGTCTCCTGCAATTTTACAGTTACCTGCTTTCTAGGTCATGTGCTTGATGGTATCTTCCCTTCCTAGATCTGCTATCTTCATTCTCTCTTGCCATTTTTTTACCCGCCCTTGCGGCGGGCAGAGCATTTCCCTGTGTTTTCTTCAGTGGGACACTCTTCCCACCAAGTGTGCACATAGCAGACAGATTTGGAAGCTTGTCTTCTGCCTTCCATACATACCACACAACAGCACTGTAAACTGGAGCCTCCCTTCCTGTGGGGGTAGATCCTGAGCCAAGTTCACGGGGCTGGCTCCATAAAGCTATGGAAATGGTACCCAGGGGCTGGGCTCCCTGCTTTTCTGGCGAGAGTGCTACATGGCTGGCTGTGCCCAGAAAATTCACTTAGAACCTATTCTATTAGACTGTTCATATCCCCCAGGCTTCCCCTCCCACTTTATTGTTACCATCCTCCCCTCCATGCTGAAACCCACTGCCCAAACGTCCTATCTCTTCTGAGGACAGCTTTATAACAGAGTTCCACTTTTATTCTCTTATTTTATTTTATGGACACAACAGATCTGCAAATTAGGTTGGGTCTAATTCTACCATCCTGCCATTTGTTCTTGATTTTAGCCATCTCTTCTTTCCTCCCCCCTCCCCCCTCGCCCCCCACCTCCTTTCTCCTTTGGATTAATGAAGTATTTGTTAGTATTCTGTTTTATCTCCTCTATCGTTTAGTTACAACTCTTTGTTTTATCCAGTGGTTACAGAATATGTGCATCTTTAGCTTATCACAACCCGACTTGAATTAATATGATAAGACTTTATGTGAAATATAAGGATCTTATAACAAGATGTTTCCATTCACCTCTCTCCTGTCCTCTGTGATGTTAGTATAAATTTTGTTTCTGCATCTATTACAGATCCAGGGACACATTGTCATTATTTTTGCTTTAAACAATGTATTTTATTTTATTTTTCTGAGTTTATTTATTTAGAGAGAGTGTGCAGGTGCATGAGCCAAGGGAGTGGGGGAGGGCGGAGAGAGACAGAGAGAGAATCCCAGGCAGGGAGCGCACAGTGGGGTTCGAACTCATGAACTGTGAAACCATGACCTGAGCCAAAATCAAGAGTCAGTTGCATAACTGAGTGAGCCACCCAGATGCCCTAACAGTCAATGTATTAAAAATTTTTTTTTAATGTTTATTCAATTTTTGAGAGACAGAGTGTGAGTGGGGGAGGGGCAGAGAGAGAGAGGTAGACACAGAACTGGAAGCAGGCTCCAGGCTCTGAGCTGTTAACGGACTGAGCCACCCAGAAGCCCCTACAGTCAATGTATTTTAAAGAAATCAAAAAATGAAGGGAAAAACAGTGTTTTATTTCTGCCCCATATAGTTACCATTTTTGGCACTCTTCTTTGTGTGTTCTTAATCTAGATTTCTATCTGGTATCATTTCCCTTTGGCCTGAAAAACTCCTTTTCACATTTTTTATTGTGCAGTTCTGTTGATGATAGAGTCTTTCAGCTCTTGTTTATCAAAACTTATCTTTATTTTGCCTTCCAATTGTGTTTGTCTTAAGATACATTGAGATCCTTGGATCTTTGGGTTGATATTTTCCATCATGTTTGGCAGTCATTACTTTTTTGAAATATTTCTTTGACCCCGATTTCTCTTTGCTTTTCTTCTGAGACCTCAGGAATACATGTGTTAGATTGGTTAACATTGTCCCATGTGTAACTGAAACTCTTTTTTTTTTCCAGTTCTTTTTCTCTGTGGGCTTCAATCTAGTTACTAATACTCTGTCTTCAAGTCTACTGATCTTTCTCTTGTGTGACATCCAATTGGCTGGTAAGCCTATTGTGAATGATTTCAGTTACTGTCTATTATTAATTTCTACAGTTCCCATTTTGCTCTCTTTCATAGTTTCTGTGCTCTGGTAAGATTATCTACTATTCACTCCTTAGGTTCATTCTTTCCCTTTAAATTCTTGAACATAATTCATTTTTGTTGTTTCAGAGTCCTGGTCTGCTAATTCCATCTGTATCACTTCTGGGACTTTTTCTTTCGACTGCTATGTTTCCTTCTTGTGACATGTCATACTTCTTTATGACATGTCCAAACTTAGACATTTTATTGTCTTTGTTTCAAGAATGTTGGATATGTCTTGACAGGCAGCTGGTTATTGGTGGGTCGGCTTGATCCTGCTGAGCATTGGCTTGGACACTGTTACGGTGGGTCCAGGGCAGCCCCTTTTGGGGCCGGTGACCCAGTGACTAAGGTGTGACCTTTCCTGGTTCTCAGCCGAATATCCAGAGTGCTCAGCGTGTTCTCACCACTATGGCTAATGAGAGCCTCGGTGTCTCCCCCACTGTCTGACCTCTGGAATCTGTAAGGACACAGCGCCCCCGCACCTATTCTTCCCTGGACCTTTCCCCCTACATGCGTGCAGCAATGTCTGCAGCCAAAGACTCAGGTGGTCTCTGTGTGGGTTTCTGGGTTTTTCCTCTGTGTGTCTCCTTTTTCTCTAGGACCTCTGCCCAGCTGACTTCAGACCCTTGGGCAGCCCACATGTTTGGTCTTTTTTTTTTCCTTCTCTCGCCTTGGCTTGGGTTCTACCTCCCTGTGCTGTGGTTTGGACAGCCCCCCCTTGCAGAAGGCCAGGGTGAATGTGGATTTCACCTCTTTGGTTTTTCTTCTCACAAGGTTCCCATCTTTGCAGCAGCTGTAGTTCAGCACCTGAAAAACAGTTGTCTTATATATTGTGCTTCATTTTATTATTATTTTTAAATGTTTATTTTGAGAGAGAGAGAGAGGGAGGGAGAGAGAATCCCAAGCAGGCTCCATGCTCTCAGTTGCAGAGCTCAACGTGGGCCAGACCCACAACCCGTGAGATCATGACCTGAGCTGAAATCAAGAGTCAGTCGCTCAACCAACTGAACCGCCCGTGTGGCCTGTTTTATTGTTGTTTATGGGGGAGGGTAAGTGGGATGCCCCTTACTCTGCCATGAGGAGGCCACAGGGCACGCTGCAGGTAGGCAGACATTCTTGGTCTATTTTACAGCAGACAGACCTCGGCTAAGTGCCCAGAAGCACTTTGCTCAGGGTCACACCAGAACCACCTCAGACTGGAGCTCTCGCTCTGGCACGGGGTTCTCGATATCACTTCCTCTTTTTGCTTCCCATTTTCCTTTTCCATCATGTTCCTCTTCAAAGAGAATATACGACAGTCTCTTGTGCTCCTATCTTCAGTTTTACCATATTTCACCTCGTCTCTCACTTCTGTGGCTTTGAACCTTGCTCCACCTTATCTGGCAAAGTCAACATTTGTAATAATCACTCTCCCTTTGTGCTTCTACTTACGTCACAATAGCTAGCCATGTTTCTTACTTATTTTTGTATTTCCTCAGTCTCAAGCACTGTGCGTTTGCGTAGACATATTTTCATAGACGTTGACTGAGCCAAAAAAGAAATGAGTTTTATTTCATTCATCTTTCCACTCTTTCCCCTGACACGCCATTGTAAACAGGTACTCAAGGGGACCTGGGGGGGGGCAGGGGGAGCTGAAGTCCATAGGTGTCAGAGGAGGCCCCAGAGCCCTGCCTGCTTCTTCTCCACATGCCGCCTGAATGTGCTTTTCTGTGGATACCGGTTTTTGTCTGATGATTCATGCATTTCTTTATTGTTCTTAGCACACTGGGATTAGCCCACTGCCTTTTCTCTTCTCTATACCTTTTTTCTCTTGGAAACAGTTCCATAAAGATCCCCTTTATTATCCATTTCAATCATGCCATTAAAATCTATCCCCTCCATTTTACCATTATTCTTTTTTTCCTTGCATTTCTAGCACACTGTAGGATTTTGTATGCGATTTTTTTTTATCGCCCACCCCCCCCACCCCCCGTTTCCTTCTCTGTACAAGCTCTTCTAGAAGCCTCTCTATGATACTTTAAATCCCATCATTCCAATTTCTTCATTCTGGTCCCTCTGTTGATTACTTCTACTCGAGGGATTCTGGTTTTCTCTTCAAAACCTTTGATTTCGGGGCCACTTTCCTCGACACTTCCTCATATCATTTTCTAACACGCCCACCACTGCCATCCTGGGAAGGTCAGAGGCCTGCCCTCCCCTTGGTCTCTCTTCTTTTGCTTTTAATCTCCTCTTGTCCCACCAGGAATTGACCCCCTTCCTTATACCTCTGCCAAACTTCTAGTTTTTGAGAAGTGAATTTTGGCTATTACCTTCATAATTAAAAATGGGAGCATCATTCATGGGACAGGTCACAACCTCTGTTCTTTTTTGTACGTAAACAATGTCAGCTCTGCTGGCTCACTTCCATTTTGGTGACCATGTAACCAACTGTTGGCGTGTGTGTCTAAACACCTTGAAATTCTATGCTCTCACAACCTGGGTTGTTTGTTGGGGCGATTATTTTAGATCTCTCATTTCTTTTTTTTTTTCCTCACAGATCAGTGGAAATTTTCCTTTTCTCCTTTCTCCTCCCACCATACCTGTCTTGTGATGTTTAGGAAGGGAGTCATTTTTATATATGGCTTTCCTTTTCAAATTTCTTTTGGGGGCTATAAGGATTTATTTTGGGAGGGATATTCATGCCCATGAATTGAATCGTTTTGTTTCTTCAATTCATAAGCATCATTATGTATCATAGATCCAGGTTCCAGAAGTCTTTGGAAAATTCCCATTGTAAACTATAAATACAAATCTTACTCTTAAAATTGTCTGGTAGGGAACCCCATGGATCCAGGTTTTCTCTATGTTCCTGGAGAATAATCTGTTCCAGACAGAGAAGATCCACACTACTTCTTGCCCAAACTTATGTCTAGTTTCTCTTTCCCTAGAGTCCTTTAAATGCTAAGTCTTGCCTTCTTTTTTAGTGGTGATTTCATGCTTCCACTTTGAATTATTCTTTATCCTGTTTTGTGAACTTAATTAGTCTTTGAAAGTTTCTTTTACATTTCTTTTCCTTTGTTTCCTTTTTTCCTGCCCATCCCTCCAGGATCGCAGCAATGAGTTGACCAAGTCTCTCTCTCTATCACTTTCAATGGCTGTTCCTCCTTCCTTCCTTCCTCTTTCATGTACTTCATGGAACTTTTCCCCTGGAGTCAAGCTTACCCATGCGGGTACCTTCTCTCGTCAGAAGCTGCCTTCTCCGAGGTGTCTCCTCAGTGCCTGGTCACCACCCCCTGGCTTCTTTCATTGATTCCCAGCTGAAGTCAATCTTCCTTATTTCCCCTGCTTCTCTCTGAAGCTCTACTAACTACCTTTCCCTTCTCCTCAAGACCTAGGTAGCTTCCTTAAATCCATCTGAGCAGATGTCCCCACCATAACTTTCATTTTGCACCTTTGAAGCCAGCCCAGTTGGTCCCGCCTCCGTGTTTTTATGACCTGTTCCCGGGCAGTCTGCTTATCCTGCTTTCCAACGAAATTCACCAGCTGGTTATGGTTTTATTCTCAACACCTGAATGTTTGACTTCACATTACAGTCCAATAATTTCTTGGGCTTCATCTTTTGTTGGTCTTTATTCTATATGAAAAGCATAGGAAAGTATCTCAAGCTTTTCTGATAATAGTTTAATTTCATATTTTCTTAGTTTAAATAGCATAATGGTCAACTGTTATTGGCTCTACCCAGAAGGTTAATACCTCGCCAAATCTCATTCACTGAATCATAATGTATTTATGAACAAGGTATTTGTATGTGACCTGCCCAGTGGAATCACCAGAAAGTTCTTATTGTATTCTGACCCCTTGTATACTGATAAAGTCTCTAAAATAAATCAGATTTCTCTGATGGTCTGAGCTTAATTCATACTTATTTTTTTTTTATAGGACAGGGTATTACCTTTGTTTTTAATCTTTATTTTTAATTTAAATTCAAGTTATTTAACGTAGAGTATAGTCCTGGCTTCAGGAGTAGAACCCAGTGATTTATCTCTTACATATAACACCTACTGCTCACCCCAAAGAGTGCCTTCCTTAATGCCCATCACTCATTTTTCCTGCTCCCCCAACCCCCAACTCCATCAACCCTCAGTTTGTTCTCTGTATTTAAGAGCTCTTATGGTTTGCCTCCATATCTGTTTTTATCTTATTTTTCTTTCCCTTCTCCTATGTTCATCTGTTGTGTTTCTCAAATTCCACATATGAGTGAAATCATATGATATCTGTCTTTCTCTGACTTCATACTTTTTGCTATTTATTTCTAGAAAGGTCTGAAAATCTTTACTTTGAGTAGAAACTTGAAAATCAGGTTCTCTACTACAGGTCTCAGACCATAGGGGACTTTAGAAAGCATGGCATGGTTGTTATGCCCAGAGTCTGGGCAGTATGGAGAAATCTCCTATACTGTCTGATTCCCTATGTTATTTGGATGAAAGATGAGAGTTTGGCCTTTGGGTATGTGCCCCCTTATCTGACTCAGAATTTCTCTAAGTTTGGAGGCTTCATCTTTTTCAATCCCCAGACCTATGGAGTTGGGATGTCTCCTTCTATATTTATGGTTGACTTTATGGTCAGCAGAACCGTTGACTATCTAATTGGGGTAGTAAGAGACTCTACATTTCAAACCCACTGGGACCTTTTTATGATTGCATCCACAAATGTGAGTTATGGCCTCTTCCTGCACTGTTGGCTGTGTTGTTGGGCTCTGGTTTGAAGACACTGGTTTTAAAAAGGAAATATTCCTGAAGACTCTTTTCCTGATCATTCCACTGTGTTTGGAGTCTAATGAACATGGATTCCTATTCTGGCTCCTCTACTTAATAACTGAACAATCTATAATATCTTTGCCCCTCAGGGTCCTCATCTGTAAAATGAGTCTAACAATACCTATTTCACTGAATTGTTCTCAATTCAGCGAGGGCTTTGGAAAGGCATTGTGATTATGAAGTGCTATGGAAATGGTAGTAATTTGTGTTTCTTTTTGCTCTTCCTCTTGCCTTAACCTCCTTGGTGGGTGGTGGCGGGGTGGGGGTGGGCGGCATGAGTGGCATGCAGGACACACAAAAGACAATGATAAAGAATGATTGTAAAAAAATAAAGGACCCAAGGCAGGGGAAAAGTCAACCCTGAGGTAGAGAGAACAGCATAGGACAAAAGGGTGAAAACTATGGGTAAAGAAGTGAAGGAAATTTATATGTCAGGTATGTGGAGTGGAGGGTGTTAGCACTTGTTTTGTTGCAGGAGGTGGAGAAGGGAATATACTATACAGCTTTTTAAAAAAGTTTTTTTAATTTATTTTTGGCGAGAGAGAGAATAAGTGGGAGAGGAGCAGAGAGAGAGGGAGAGGGAGAGAATCCCAAGCAGGCTCCATGCTCGGCACAGAGCTCAACATGGGACTCGGCCTCATGAACCATGAGATCACGACTTAAGCTGAAAGCAAGATTGGGATGCTTAACCAACGGACCCATCCAGTCCCTGCTATACAGCTCTGAAGCCGCATTTTCTTTTGGATTGAAGCATTTTCTTTTGGAGAGGCCAGGATAATATTACGACAATGAAAATGGTTAGATTACAAAAATAGGCATGGAATTGGGGACAAAAGATGGAAGACTTATGAAGGAAAACTGCTTCCACTCTTCAACTTTGGTTAGTAGAAACCCTAGTTTTCTCTTTGATGTTACATACACTTCCCTTAGTCACCTAGGGGATGGGCATCAGTCTGAATACAAACTGATGGGTTAAACTGGGGAACTGAAGGGACGTGGCTGTTGACCATGGAGCTGTGTCACACCCAGGGGAAGAGCCGTGGGGCTCTATGTGAAACCCTGACCCTATCCATTTGCTCTAGGGATCTGAGTGCTGTGGGGCCTCAGAGGAATGAACTCGAGTCTGTTTGGGTTCTCTCCTATCCATGTAACCCTGGATATGTCTCCCAACCTCTCTCTGGCCTCAGTTTCATAGGATTATCTAATATCATTACTTATGCTGCTTATTCCAACATTATGTTAATGTTACTACTAATGCTTTCTGTGATGATTAAATGAAAGGCACTTGGTCCTCTTTAAAATTCCACACAAGTCTTATTTCTCTATAAAACTTGTATGGAACTTTATTGTTTTAAAGGTAAACCATATTTAGGTAACAGTTCAGGAAACTGTAGTCAGAATAGGTTAACTGAGTGGTTCGGGAATTAGTGACAGAGGCGGGAATGTCCCAGGCTCCTGTCCCCCAGAGAAGGGAGTGGAGGAGCTTAGGCGATGGTGGGAGCATCTTTGAACAGGTGAACAGGTGAGTAGGTTTTGCAAGCAAGAGCCAATAAGGCTGGCTGTAAGGGGCTCTTTGTGCATGTTGGGCATCAGGTGAGGAGAACAGAAGACAGAATGAAGTCTTTCATAAGTGAGTTACCGCTTGGCCCTCTTCCCAGAACGCCTGCTAAGCCGAAACTGCCCAAGGGAAGGGGCCTCCGTTCATCCACAAACCCTTAGATATTTTTGCAACAAATGAGTTTGTGTGGATGGTAGGGAAATCTAAGGAGTTGGAAAAGGTGAAGTTTTCCTCCCTCAAGTTGGAAGTGGAGTCAGTGGGATGCTGGGGGCAGGGCAGAGGGAGTGGCAGCAGTAGGGAGGCAGCATGACTCAGTCCCTGGTGCCACCTGGGTGGACAGAAGCGCCCTCTGTGTTAAGGGAACAGGCTCTTTGGTATCATCTACCATCTCTCTCTGAGCATGTTCTAAAGGCACCTCTTTCCAGGGCTATCGGATGGCTGTTTCTTAACATCCTTTAATAAGACATTCTCTGGAAAGTGATAGACTGAGACAGGGACGTTCTCAGGAAATAGGAAGAGGAGGAGCTAAAGCCCCCACAACTTTGTTTTTTTGTGGACCACACAAAGGTTTGGTGTGTCCATTCTAGTGCTTATCCCCACTCCCTCCTTCCTGCAGTGTCTGTGGGCAGTTTAAGGCCTCCAATTCTCCAGCCCCTGCTCCTCGCCCTCCCCCACCTTCCCTCAGACTGTGATGTGCTTCAGGCTCAGAAAGCCGGTAACTTGAATAGAGGTTCACAGTCCATTCTGGTCCTTGGGCGGACTGTCCGGATTTCTGGTCTGGAGTTCCAAAGGGCCTCGGGCAGCACTGAACTGGATGGGCTCATCCTAACATGCAACAGCCAGTTAATTTCCCCAACTTTGGCGAGTCAGTGGACATCACACTGGCAACTTGAAATCGGCCAAGGTGTGAGTACTTATACCATGGGATTGGCACATGGTACAAATCGGGGCCTCCCCCCTCCCCTCCCCCCACTAGCTGGTTGTTTAGCTATTACCAGCACGCTAGTAGCTAAGAGGAATGCAGGGTTCCATGTGGTCCTTTGAGGTGTCTTCTATTCAACTTCTGTCTAATTGGCCCCTAGAGCTACCTTGCTCATGGCCCAATACCATCATGCAAGGTATCCACCCACGTCAGTTGTAGCAGAGGGAGCTGATGCTGAGCTCTGCTTTGGGCTCCTGCTCCAGGCTTCTACTCTGGTGAGAATAGAGGGAGCTGTTGAGGGGCAGAGGGGCCACATTCTTTAATGCGATGGCAGGCTCACGCTCAGGGCTCCAAGCCTGCTCACAACTCCTTGCCAGGGCTCCCCATTTCCTTCCTAATCTTTAAATGGCAATCATACAAGACCAGGATGTCAAGCTGTTGCTAATTTCCTAACCAAGGCATCTATCTGGTGTTTGGCAGGGCCCCAGGCATCTGACTCTCTGACCTGATTTGTATGTTCAGACCCTAGATGCATTGCATATAGGCTGTGTTTTCTCCCCCAGCCCCCAAACCTCGCTTGTCTGATCCCTCACCCCCAACTCTTCATTAAAACAAACCACAACAAAACCCAAACACTAAGAAATCCTCCAAACAATGAACATGACCAAAACCCAAATGAAACCTTCCTTTTCTGAACATTGAACATCATTCTCACCAACCACTCCAGGGGGGAAGCTAACTTTCTGTCTTCCAGAAAATGGTAGGAACATGCTATTCAGCAAGCACTCAGCACATGAATCACCTACCCTCCCACTACTTCATCTGCACGAAAATAGACACTTCATCTGCTTCCATTCCTAGCCTGCCCAGAAGTCATTATCCTTTGGTGACATCAGATCTGGTTGCTCCGAGGGAAGGTTGCTGGTGAGGGCAGCAGGCAGTGCCAGCTGGTAGGGTGCCCGGCACACCAGTTCTGAAACGTCCCAGGAGGGGAGAGGCTACCAGATGTGATGTTTGGTGAGGTTTGGGTCAGGCTGCTGTCCTTGAGCAGTGGAGGTAAGTTGGTGCTTAAGGGAGTAGTAGGGAGCAGCCAAAATACCACTTTGCAAGGAGAAAGAACATAGCATGGGAATCAAATATACAGATACTCATCCCATGCTGCCCTGCCAGCCATGCATGAGAAAGTGCTAGAACTAGACCAGGGAGTGACAAACTGCTGGCCCGAGGGCTGAATCTGCCCTGTTGCCTGTTTTTGCACAGCTGGCAAATTTAAGAATGGATTTTACGTCTTTAAATTATTGAAGAAGAAACTACAAAACAGTGACATTTTCACGATATGTGAAAATTAGATGAAATTCAAACTTTGGTGTCTGTAAATAAAGTTTTATTAGAATGCAGCTGTGTCCATGTTTGTACACATTGTCTTTGGCTGCCCTTGGGCTCCATAGCAGAGTTGAGCAGTTTGTGATGGAGACCCCCACATGGCCCCAAAAGTTGAAAGTATTTGCTCGCTGTCCCTTTGCAGAAAAAGTTTGCTAGTCCCTGGACTCTGGAAGGTCCTTGCAGCTCTCACATTCTAGATACGGTTCTACATTTGCATTTGGGGTCTCCCCACTGCTGCCTCCCCCCATCCCGCTTCAGGAGCGGTTCTCTTTGTGAATTCTCCATCTGTTCCTTTCACTTGCTGTTGGGGTTGGATTCAGCCCAAGGGAAGCAGTATTCGAGGAGGCTGTGGCTCAAAACCCTGGGCTCACATAAAAGGTGGGGGGACAGGGAAGAATGAGAGGAAGCTGACACTGGACACGGAACAGAGAACCATCTGTTAGTCATCAGGCTTATATTTTGATCCACTGAAAGTTGAGTTGGCATAGTATCACATTTCCCTTTGTATTTTTTTTAAGTTTATTTACTTATTTTTAAGAGAGAGAGAGAGAAAGAAAGAGCACGCAAGCAGGGGAGAGACAAAGAGATGGAGAGAAAGAATCCCAAACAGGTTCTGTGCTGTCAGTGCAGAGCTGGACATGAGGCTTGAACTCATGAACTGTGAGATCATGATCTGAGCCGAGATCAAGAATCAGACACTTTACTGACTGAGCCACACAGGTGCCCAGGGAAGGCCATTGTCTCCTGAGTTCCCTCTCCTCCTCTTTGCCTTTATGTGGTAGGCCAGATCAGGAGACATGAGTCTGGGGAGGTCTAGTCCTACAGCCTGGAGAGAAGCGCTGGATTAGGCTCTCCCCCTGCAGTGAGAGGGGTCCTGTGGCCCAACTTGTCCCAGGCTTGGACCTCGGCCTTACTCCTTGGTTCCCACTGCCCCGCGTTCATTGACTGTGCTCTGTGCCTGGTGCCCATTTCCTGCAGGACAAGCCGCCCTACATGGGGCTGTTGCTTTCACTATAGAAGCCCAGCCCTTGTGGAAATGATTCCAACTACAACTTGGGGGCTTTTCTTACTACAGTGCTGCTGTCCAGTTCTCTTCATCAAAGGAAATTAAGAGCAACAAAAAATAGCTCAGCATTTTCTCTTTATCTACTGCACATAAGACATCGAGATAGAGGGACTATGCAAGTGTGCCTGATGGGCCCAGAGCACTGTTACCAGCCCCAAAGTGACAGCCAGGCCAAAGCGTGTAGATCTGAGAGTTGTTTGAACTGATTTTCCATCCAAGAATCTCTCCTCTGCCTCATCTGACACGTGACCCTGCATCTCAGGACTTCCCCCCTCAAAAAATGCTCCTTTCTCTGATGAGTTCCATCATGGTCTCCTCTTCCCTGACCCAGCCTGTCACATATGCCTTGATTTCTCCAGCTGGACATCTTATTTGTCAGGATCCCCCACACCTGGGTTGTCCTTTTGGGGACCCCCAAAACATCTTCGTGTTGCAGGAGGAACACAGGTTTGCCAGAGATTTTACTTCTGGGCATTTAGCTGTGTGACTTTGGAGAAGTTACTTAAGTTTCCTGTGTCTCAGTGTCTTCAGGTATAAGAGGAATATATTACTTTATAGCACAACTGTGCTGATTAAATAAGATAAATGTGTACTATGTCTGGCACAAAGTTAGCCCTTACAAATATGATTTGTAACCCAGCCCTGCCACATTTGCTTTCCTTTCTGTTATTCTTTAATGCACCTTTCAGAACTTAACATAATATTCTAGATATGGCTTGAACAATGCTGACTACAGTGGAACCATTTCATCCTTATTTAGGATAACAATTTTTTTTTTTAAGGTAGGCTTCAAAGCCCAGAGTGGAGTCCAACATGGAGCCCACCCTGGGGCCCAACGTGGAGCCCAGTGCATGGCTTGAACTCACGATGCTGAGATCAAGAGTCAGACGCTTAACTAACTAAGCCACCCAAGTGTTCTGACAACAATCTTCTTTTAATGTAGCCTAAGGTGCCCTTGGCTTGTGTTGCTCTTGTTTGAGACTATGTCGCTACTGGAAGAGCAGTACTGGGTTGGGAGTCATGACATCTGCATTCTTTTCCAGTTCTTCCATTAATTTTCCCGACAAACGTTTACTGAGCTTTTGTCACGTACCATGCGCTGGGGTGTCACAATGAACAACACAGAAAACTGCATCCCCATGAGGGAACACATGGTGTCAAAATGTTGTCATGTATAATATGGTGCCAGGGAGGGACAAGAAAAATAAATAAAAACAAACCAAATCAAGCAAACAAAAACAACACTGGCTAAGGAACTGAAGGACTTCTGACACTAGTTGTAGAGACTTGGTAGAGCAAAGAGACGGAATCAGATCTGTTTTCAAAGTGCTCCAAAGAGCCCCGGGAGCTTGGGAGGGTGCCTTAGGGGTGAATTGCCAGACCTGGGACCCTGGCATCAGACCATTTGCCTCTACTCCGACACAGAGCACTACCAAAGTGTCTTCGCTTGGCCTCTGTATAAAACTCTCACTGATGAAAATGCTCTACTATTTTTAAAAAGCTTGACATCCTCTGTATTGGATAGTCTCTGGGTTCTCTGCTAACTCAAAGACTGAGAATTGCTACAGTTTTTTCATATGAACTGCTGGTTTACCAGATCTCCCTCGTTGTTCTAGTGAGTGGTGGAAAATAGCATTTACATCTATTAGTGTAAATTTTTATCTTCTTAGTCTTGGTCTATTGATCCAGCAGCTGAGATGATTTTGCAACATTAATTCTAACATCCTACATATTAGTGATACCTCCCGGCTTTGGTTTTTCTGCAAACTTGTTTTATGTGCCTTTTATATCTTCATCCAGGATGTTTATAAAAATGTTGATTAGGATGGAGCCTGGGACAGAGACCTTTGATTCTTTAATAGACTACCAGGTTGATCTAACCATAATCAATGGCCTTTGAATTTTATATGTTCAAATGGCTATAGACCAATCTGAGTATCATAGTACCCAGCCAATATTTCCTCTTCTTACCTCAACACTATCTCATTTTCTGTATTTATATAATGACCACTATCTATCAAGGTCTGGGATCAACTCTAGGGAAACAAGATAAATAAGACACCAGGGGCCCACAGCTAGTGGGCATGATGGGAATGCAAGCCGATAATCACAGCCATATGCTGAGGGCTAAAGAGCAATATGCGCCAGGATGTTGGGAGGAAGTGCTCAGCTTTGCCTGGAAATGTCAGGGGGATTTTCTCAGTCAAGAAGGCATTTTGGATGATCTCATTCAAAAAGGTACCCATGAGGAATGTTGCCCAGAGTCATGTGAAATCAAGATAAGTGGCATCAATGGCAGCCGTCTGATCTGGGTACTCGATAAATGTTTCTTGAATTTGATTTTTAAAAAGGGGAGGCATGGGGCGCCGGTGGCTCAGGCAGTTAAGTGTCCAACTTTGGCTCAGGTCATGATCTCATAGTTCATGATTTTGAGCCTGGTGTTGGGCTCTGTGTGGACAGCTCAGAGACTGGAACCTGCTTAAGATTCTGCGTATCCCTCTCTCTCTCTGCCCCTCCCCCACTTGCGCTCTCTCTTTCTCTCTCTCTCAAAAATAAATAAACATTAAAAAAATTTAAAAAAAACAAAAAGGGGAATCTTTATCTAATAGGTCAGGAGTCAGAGGAAGTCAAGGTTGGAGGAGATGGAGGAGCGAGCTAAGGGTTGTGGGGAAGCTGAGTTCAGGGAGCAGCAAGGAGAGCGAAGAGGAGAGAATGGGCAGGAAAGTCAGGGCTTGTTGAGACAATGGAGAGTGGGATTGAGGGAGAGAGAAGTTATTCAGCACTTGAGATTTCTTTTATTGTTTATTTATTTTGAGAGAGAGAGAGAGAGAGAGAGAGAGAGAGGAGAGTGTACACAAACAGGGGAGGGCCAGAGAGAGGGAGGGAGAGAGAGAGAATCCCGAACAGGCTCGGCTGCTATCAGTGTGCAGCCCAACAAGGGGCTTGAACCCACGAACATGAGATCGTGACTTGAGCAGAAATCAGGAGTCAGAGACTTAATCAACAGAGCCACCCAGGCACCCCCCAAGACGGGAGGTTTTCTATCTTGGGCACCTGGGAGGCTTTTGGTGCTATTACCTGGGACTGTGAGGAGGGACGTGGTTCCCTTTCACAGACCCTACCGGAAATGTGGTGGAATATATTTTTTCCCATAATCTTTTCCCTTCCAATTCTTTGATTTTAGAAATCCACTGCCAACCGCTGACTTAGCAGAGGGTGGCTTCTGATACACGCTGGGAGAGGTGGGAGAGCAGTGATTTCCTTTCTTCTTAACAGACTTCACACCTGTCACACACTTCTCTTAGGATTACCAATTCTCATTCCTGTCTGCCAGGGACTTTCCCAGTTTTAATAATAAACGTCCTGCCCACTACCAGTCCCTTTAGTCCCCGGCAAACTGGGACCGTCTCGATCATCCTAGATGCATGTGAAGTGCTAGGAGTACTTCATGTGTGCACAGAACGTTCTAGGCGGCATCAGGGAGGAAACACAGTTGCTAGAACATAGTGTAGCTCTGAAGTCTTATCTGCCCTGATAGAGGTGCATGGAGCCTGGGAGGCAGTAGGGAGGAGCTAGGTGGCTTTGTGTGTTGTTGTGCCCATCGAGTCCACCCCACGGGGGACAGCACAGGGCAAGACAGTGCAGGGCAGACTAGAGGGGCTATGAGCAAAGCATGGGTAGACTGCAGCTGGTCCAGTCACCTCCCTGTGGGACTGAGTCAAACCTCCCCCACTTTACTTTCCTGAGCATTTAATTGAAAAGAGAAATTGAATGGAGAAATCCAAGAAGACACAGCAAAGGATCGAACTGGGCTGTCCATCCCTCGGACCACAGCTGCACATGTACTGAAGCTCCCAGGGGTCCTGCGTCCCCTCAGTGTACTTGTCCCCTCAGCATGCTCCTTGGCACCGAAGGTCACTTACGGCTACAGGAAGCTGGGGAAACAAAATAGCCAGAGCCATAGTCTTCTATGAAAAAGTTGGGTCAATAAAACCAAATGACCACGGGTGGCCTGAGACAATGGTGGGCAAAGAAAGCACGTGGCAGATTTTTATTTCTGCCTTCACCTGCCTTTCCTGCACATATGTGCTCATTCACTGGGGACTGAGGCAGGACGGTGAAATTCTGCCTCCCTTTCCTTACTTCCTGTATGGAGCCTAAGAAAGGCTTTGAAAATTGAATCCTAAATGTATTGCTCAGGCGAAAACCAGTAGCACCCCTTACATCCCCTCCCCCCCCAAAAAAAGGTTAAATAGTTCTCACTGGGTGCAAGAAAGGGTTATTGAAAACAGCAGGGGTTTTTTTTTCCTTAACTTCAGCACTTCTGGTAAATCTCTGATCCAGCATCTAGTGGTTAACCACTGATACAGGAAATGACATTTAACGTTTTTATCACTCAGCCAGAAATGGAAGAACAAGGCAAGTCTGTGTTTAGGGAAGATGGATGGTTGCCCACCACCTTCATCTTAAAGGCATATCATCTCTTTTTCTGATTGCTCTGGCTGTTGGCTGCTCACTTCCCCCTAGGCCTGCTGGCTTCGCTGAAATGAAGCAGAAACGCCAAGAGAATGGTCACAGCCTTGCTTGCCTAGGATGGGGGTCCAAATGTTCTCAGCTATTAAAAGGATTCTGAGCCGCAATTGGTTCCCCTTTTTCAGGAGCATGTGGGGACAGGCAGGCCTGTGGTCCCAGGCACTCTGAACGACAGCATCAGCCCAGGTGGCTGAGTCTGGGGCCAGCTAGTCAAGGTGAGACTTTGAACAGAGCCCTTGTCCGTGGCTTCGTGGAGGACAGCCTGCAGAGCATTATTAACCCCCTCTGAGACAATCAGCCAAGCAAGAGTGTTGAATATCACAAACCGCAGTGCGAGAAATGACACTTGGTTTCCCCTGCAGTGTCCCTGGATCACTGGGTTCTTCTCCATTTCTTCTTGCCCTTTTGGATAAGGGGGTTTCAGTGCAGCAGCTAGCATGAGTAACAGAAACAGCAACAACAGTGCGACTAACACAACTGAGGGGTGCAGAGTCTAGATTCATGATCTCTACATGTTCAAGGCCTAGAGGTGGTAAGTGCTGTGGCCAGCCAGGGTTGCCAAAGCCATTTAATAGTAAGCCTGGAGTCAAGCCCTGCCTCCTTGCACAGCCTGTTGGGCAGAAACTCCAGATCCTGAGGATTCTAAATATTTTTTAATGCTTATTTATGTAAATAAATAAGAGTGGGGGAGGGGCAGAAAGAAAGGGAGACACAGAACTTGAAGCAGGCTCCAGGCTCTGAGCTGTCAATACAGACCCCCACGCAGGGCTTGAACTCACAAACTATGAGATCATGACCTGAGCAGAAGCCAGATGCTTAAGCGACTGAGCCAACCAGGCACCCCCAAGAGCCTGAAGATTCTTTTTTTTTTTAATTTTTAAAAAATGTTTATTTATTTTTGAGAGAAAAAGAGACAGCGCTAATGGGGGAGGGACAGAGACAGAGGGAGACACAGAATCTGAAGCAGGCTCCAGGCTCTGAGCTGTCAGCACAGAGCCCGCTCTCAGGGCTCAAACCCATTAACTATGACAGGAGATGACCTGAGTTGAAGTCTGACACCAACCAACTAAGCCACCCAGGCGTCCCAAGAGCGTGAGGATTGCAGTTGCCTTGGTTACATTGGGAGGGGGAATCAGTCAATGGCATTGTTAACAAAGAATGCTGCATCTCCATATTAATTAGGGTCCCAATTCTCTGATAAATTCCCAGGTCCTTTCCTTCTCTTACTAGAAACTAACTCGACCCTGTTTTTATGAAAAGAGTCACTCAGGTGCAAAACTCTCTAGCTCTCTGCTGTCTTCCTGCAAAAGCATCTCCATCCACACCAGGAGGTAGGGTGGTAGAGTGGGTGAGCTCTGCTCTAGAGGGCAAGACAGTTGGTCCTGGTGTATGTCATCCACCATGAAGCTGACTGCTCTCGGACAGTCACCTGCACTTCTGCTCTGCGTTTTTCTGGAAGGCTTTGAGGTGAAGGCCACTCATAGGCTCTGAGAGCGCCCATTTCTACATCTTCACTTGCTGAGAAGAGATAACAAAAGCTCAAGACATCCAAAAAGAAAGCTTGTCCACATGTACCTTCTTTTCTCTGCAGAGAAATATGTTGCTATGTGGCATCAGAGCCTTCCTGACAGGACGGAGTTGCGTATGGGTGGGACACCCCTGCAGATCATGACTCCAGCTGTGTGATTATGTCCCTCCGTGAACTGAGGGGGCTCATTTCCACCCATGCTCACTCCGGAGTGAGAAGCAGGTCCTCCCATCTCTCCTTCTCCAAGCCCCCTCCACAGCCCTTTCACCCTGGAGTGATCAGAGATGTTTTCAGGTAACAAATACTGAGCATGGTTTCCTTTGCAGGGCACTGGGGAGCAAACACCAGCCTGGAATATTCTCTGAGCCCAAGGGATTACAGTTCACTCAGTGGTGCCCATCTCTGGCCACCTCTTAGGGTTACATGCAGGAATTTACCGAAAACCAATGTTCAGATCCACCTGCAGAGCTTCTTAAACAACACATTTTTTATAAGGTCCCTTTGTGACTCTAATGTGCAGAGTAGCAACCACTGATCTAGATGGAGGTACGGATAAGTTAAACAAATAAACCCACACCAAGACGACAGCACGGATTATTACATGCTCTGATTCTGGTGGATACGGGTTGCTATGGGAGCCTGTAGTCAGGGCCCCTTCCTCAGCCCAGAAGAAGTTGGGGAGATTTTGTGAAGCAGAAAGCCTCACAGCTCAGATTTCAAGAGCAGGAATTCAGCAGGTGACTCAGGACTGAGGGGCGGGGAGGGCGGGGAGGGGAGGGTAAGAGGATTTGCAGGGAGAGTGAGAAGCATTTTCCGGGTCCAGAGTGATAAAGAGGAAGACGCTCATGTGGGACTGCAAGTAGTTTGACATGGCTGGAGAGCGCCAGGTGGGCAGCCCAGGGATAAAGTGAGAGGTGTGGCCAGGGCCAGCACATGAAGGGTATCAAAGGCAGTATGAGGAACTTTGGACTTTATCTTAGAGGGAGAAAGGGAACTAATGAAGAGTTCCAATTGGAGAAGGGACCATGATCCATTTTGCACAGAAGCAGATAGGAGAACCAGTTGTGGTTGTGTGAGCACCAGAATCGGGTCTTGTGAAATCCAGAGAGGAAGGTAGCCAGACGGAGGTGGGGAGGGAGTTAGAATAAGCTTCATTGACGGCTTCCTGAACTACGTGAGTGGTTACAGGGATAGCAGGAGGTGGGTGGATTTGAGAGATATTACAACACAGAGTCGTTTCCATGTGGAGACTCAAGTGAGACAAAACTCAAGGATAACTTCCAGGTTTTTGTCAAGGGCAAGGGGGTAGAGGGTGGTGCTGTTGCCTGGGCTGGCCATTGGAGGCTCTCTGTGCAGGTGAGCCTGCAGGTGAGTGCAGGCTGCTGTGCTGTGAGTTCTGGCTCGGCGAGTGCTGGCTGCTCCTGCCAAGTTCTAGAAGCTCATCAGGACTGGATGGGCCTCTCCTGGGCTTGGAGTCTCTGGGGCCTTCTCAAATCTCCCACCCTTCTGGCAGCATTAAGGGAGGATGTATATCTAGGTAAAAAGATTCGTCCATTTATTGAATTCTTCCTAGCTTGCCAGCCTATTCAGGTTCCACTGTATCCTGTCTCCTTCACTCCTCTCCACCCCCACACACAGTCAAGATGCTCACTGTAACTGCTAGATCAACCCCAGACACTGATGGAATCTTGAAGACAAACAATAATGACCAATTTCCATTTTCTGTGACCTATGACCTCATCTCCATTTCCTCCTTTGAGTGAAATCTTCTGACCCCCCATTGACTCATGTAAGAAATCTTTTAATGACACAAAGCAGCTAAAAATATCCTTTATGATCCTGGTCCCTGCAGGCTCCCTATAGACTCAACTTCTTCTGTCTCTCTCTCTCTCTCTCTCTCATAAACTTGTCCCCTCTAAAGACTCCAATGTATTTCTTTTCTTTTTTTTTTTTAATGTTTTTTCTTTTTCTTTTTTTTTTTTTTTGAGAGAGACAGCATGAGCAGGGGAGGGTCAGAGAGAGAGGGAGATACACAATCTGAAGACAGGCTCCAGGCTCTGAGCTAGCTGTCAGCACAGAGCTTGACTCGGGGTTCAAACCCACGAGCCACAAGATCATGACCTGAGCAGAAGCTGATGCTCAGCCGACTGAGCTACCCGGGATCCCCTTTCATGTATTTCTTAACACTCATGATTATGTGTCTCCACTTCTTACAACCCACCAATGCTGCCTTCTCTTCCCTATTTGATGGGCTGTCTCAGTCAGCTTGGGTTGCTCTAACAAATGACCATAGACTGGGTGGCTTACACAACGAACATTTATTTTTCACTATCCTGAAAGCTTGCTCTGGGATCCCTTTAAGAATATGCTAATCTCTGTGTTGTAGCTTATGGGCAAGTAATAAATTGTATCATGTATCTTGAATGTATCATAGATAAGCTGCTATATTACAATTGCCACTTCAGATAGCTGTGAAATTAGGTGATTAACTAGTTGGTACCTAACCTTCTAATTTCTGTATAAGTCTAATTACATGAAATAGAAGTGGGGGTTTTGATTTTTTACTTTGCTTTT
>NC_043709.1:93670270-93674978 GCF_006229205.1 Suricata suricatta
ACTTCAGATAGCTGTGAAATTAGGTGATTAACTAGTTGGTACCTAACCTTCTAATTTCTGTATAAGTCTAATTACATGAAATAGAAGTGGGGGTTTTGATTTTTTACTTTGCTTTTCTGTTTGGAGTATCATTGTAACTACTGTATTGTAAATGACGGAAAATAATTGCATATGTTAAAAAAATAAATTGTGTAAAAAATAAAAAAGAAAAAAAAGAAAAAAAAACATAAGTACTTCATGTTCTGTTGATGTTTGCTGGTTATCAGAAAAATGAAGAGGAAATCTTCTACCAAAGCAAATATAACCATTTTAAATGGAAAAAAAAAAAAAGAATATGCTAATCACATTCATGAGAGCTCCACATTGATGACCTAATTACTTCTCAAAGGTCCCACCTCCTAATACCATCACATTGGGGGTTAGGATTTCAGCATAAGAATTTTGGGGGAACATGTACACTTAATGTAGATTATACCTTTCCTCCTGTGACCACTCCTTTTGCTTCATTGCTTCCTGATCTCCCTCCCTATGCCTCCACTATCCACTTTTCTTGCCTTTTCTGGGCTTCTTTTCTTTTCTTACCTGCCATCCTGTTATTCCACAAATATATCAGAACGTTCTGCAAAGATGTCAAAGTCAGATCCTCTGACTTTAGTCTTGATTATTAGGGCTGCTTAGTGTTAAATATGACAGCATAAGTTACATGGTAAGTCACAAAATTTATGTGAAATGATGGTAACAGGAAGAGGCTTGGAAAGTTTCTGATTGTTTAAAGAATTAGAGGCAAAGGATGAAGAATCATGAGATTATATCCTTAAGCTCTCCTGAAAATCCAGGAGTTACTGAGATGCTCTTTCATAATTCAGATTCTAAACTAAGAGGAAACATTGGAATAGTCATGTCAAGTTTGGTTGCCCACCCTGGTCTTCTCATCTTTCATAAAAAAGCTTGTCCCGCAGACCACATAAATTTTTATTTGTTTGTTTTCCTGTCCCCTACTTGGAATTCTTTGATCCAACGCACATACATTGAGTATTTTATTATATTCATTCATTCACTCATTCACTCACCCTATAGTTATGGAGTCTTACTTTGTGATGGACATTATAGCAAGTACCAGAAATCCAACAGATATCCAATACTAGATAGGTTTCACTTCCTCATTAACTGACATCTTAAGGTTGAGTGGGGGGAGGAACCCATGAAAATTGTCACACAAATAACTGATAATTGCTGGTTTGTGCTGAGCACTAGGAATGAGGGGATTTGACGTAGGAAGACTTTCCTGAGGAAGTGGTGCTTTTACACAGATCTGAGGGATGAGGAAAGGTTAACTAGGAAAGGTAGGGGGTTTCAGGCAGAGGCAAAGAGCTTGAAGGTGGAGGGTGATAGGGAGTATGATGATGGGCAGACTGTGTGGGCTTTACAGTATGCTGAGGATTTTGTTGCTGTTTTTAACTTTAAGGAGTGGAAATCCTCAGAAGTATTTTAATCAAAATGGTGTTAGGTTTGCACAAACATAAAAAGAAATCATGGGCCTATCTTCTATATTCTTTTTTTTTTATGTTTATTCATTTTTGAGAGACAGAGACAGCATGAGTGAGGGAGGGGTAGAGAAAGAGGGAGACAAAGAATCTAAAGCATGCTCAAGGCGTGGGGCTCGAACTCACAGACTGCAAGATCATGACCTGAGCCAAAGTCAGATGCTCAACTGACTGAGCCACCCAGGCGCCCCTATCCTCTATCTTCAAGAGATCTTGGTTTATTGAAGGAATCAAATTGATAAACCAGTATGAAGCAGTGAGTTCAATACTTTGATATAATTATAGGCACAGTGCTATGGAAGCATAAGAAAGTAAGATATTTTTGTGGGTGCAGAGTGGTCAGAGAGAGCTTCTGAAAGGAGGTAATGTTTAAGCTGTTGAAAAATAGTAAATTTCCAGGTAATGAGGTGTGGGAAGGGGTGAGGGAGCAGGGGGGATCAGCACATTTTGGGAAGAAGACATTGCATGTACAAATACAAAGTCATGAGAAAGTGATACAGGTTTGCATGAAGACAAGTCAGATGACTGGAACCAGGAGGTGGATGGAACCAGGATGCTCTAGTGGTCATTAGGTATATTTAGCAATACCCCATCTCTCTTTCCATATGGGCGTATGATAGCTTTGCACTTTCCACCAGGCTTGAGTTTAGATGCGGCCAATGAACATAAACAGAGAAACGTCTGTTTCTTCCAGGTAGATGATTTAAAAGCAAGTGACTTCCTTGCCACATTCTCTTTTTTCTTGACCATGAACAATGTTCCAGAGAATAGATGCTTTGTCAGACTGTGTCTTAAAATGAAGCCAACAATGATGGAGGCAGAGCCACCAGCTAATCCCCTAAGGACACAAGGATGAGCAAGAGACAAACTTCTGCGGTGAGGCACTGGGATTTGTGAGCCATTTGCTACTGCACCATGACATAGTTTTTCCTAACTGATATGGGGCCCTTTTAAGAACTAAAGGGTCTGAGATTTTAAATTGCATGTAGGCTAACAGCTACTATGTCAGAGTTACCTGGATGCTGGCAGAAGACATGAAGTTCCTCTGTGAGAGATCAGGGATTTTGCTTCTCCCAGTACAGCCAGAATCATGAGCTTCATTGTTGCACTGGCATTCCTTGTTCCCCAAGTTCCACTGTGGCAATGCAGAGTGGCCCAGATGGATGCTACACTCAGTGGGTTTGAGGAACCCCAAGTTTAGGAAACCCCAATCTCTTATAATGGACTGCAAGCCAGCCTACCCAACCTTTGTCCTGGAGGGAGAGAATTATCTTTCTCGTACTAAAAAGCAAACAAAACTCTCCATGCTGGATGGAGTCACTATCTCTGTTTTGCCAAACTGCTCACTACACGAACATTCTTGAAAAGATACCTAGAACAAAATTTGCAAGCACTTGTGTTTTCAAGAAGTGCAGAAATGTGGAACATCCATGGAGAATTGTCTCCCAACAATATCTTTGGGTGAATGGAGGAAAATGAATTTTGGAGGCATTTGGAGCTCAATTAGGAAGGATTTAGTGGCCTGTGTCAGGGAGGTTGGACGTTGCCTAGGATGGAATGAAAAGCCATCAAAGGTTTTAAAATGTGGTCTAGAGAATAGAGGATGGATTGAAGAAGGAGAATACTAGAATTAGGAGAAAGATTAGGATTAATCATTTGGGTTGGGGAATCTTAACATCTGAAGGGAGCCAAAGCCATGAGATTGACCTCTACTTGGATAAATTCCATAATCTTCAAAGCTCAGATCAAAGGACATCTTATTTAGTAGTTTAAAAGAATTATTTTTTATTTATTAATTTTTTTACTTTAAAAATTGTTTATTTTTGAGAGAAAGAGAGAAAAAGTGCAAGCAAGGTGGGGAGCAGAGAGAGAGAGAGGAATCCAAAGCACACTTTAGGCTCTGAGCCATCAGCACAGAGCCCGCTGCGGGGCATGAACCATGAACCTCCAGATCAAGACCTGAGCTGAAGTCCGATGACTGAGCCATCCAGACGCCCCCAAAGAATTATTTTTTTAAAGCAGAAACTTTTTGTCAAAGACATTGAATGCAGACTTCCAACCAATAAGACAGATGCAAGGGGATGTACTTTGGTTAAAGCAGTAATGGCAGCCCTGGAGCCCTGATCCTTACTCCGCCACCCCCCACCTCCTGCCGCACTGTCCTAACAGACACCCAGAGACTCCTCTCTCGAATCCTTGGGAGCCACAAACCACACTTTGAATCCACTTTGCTTTTCCCGGTTGGCCCAGGCAAGATTATTTGCTCCTTCCTGTCTGTTCTCTCAACAGTTTGTTTGATCTTACCACCAGAGAGCATTTATTACCTTGATACATGTTTGGGGAAAGCATCCTTCCTCTTCTCTCTCTATTTCTCAGAGCCCAGGGCAGCACCCCTCCCATGGGAAGCCTCTCCACCAACATTTGATGAATAAAATCGAATTATTGTGAAAAACAAATCAATGAAACAAATAAATATAGAACTACACGTTTTGGTAAAGCTTTGCATTTTAAATTTAACAAAATGAGAGACATTTCCTGAGATCCAACCATGGGCAACCAAGAGCCAATGGAATAATGAAATAAAAGAATCACTCTTTCCATAGTGAAAGAATTTTAGCTTTAGTTTGAGTTTGTCTAATGTACCAACGAATGACTATTCAAGGCACAAGCAACTTTTTCTTAGAAAGGAGATCATACGAATTTGAGGATAGTTTGTTCTAGCTCTTAGAAGAACGCTGGTGAAATTTTGATGGGGATTGCATTGAATGTGTAGATTGCTTTGGGTAGTAATGACATTTTCACAATGTTTATTCTTCTGATCCATGAGCATGGAATGTTTTCCATTTCTTGGTGTCTTCTTCAATCTCTTTCATAAGTTTTCTATAGTTTTCATCATATAGGTCTTTTACATCCTTGGTTAGGTTTACTCCTAGGTATTTTATGGTTTTTTGTGCAATCGTGAATGGGATCAGTTTCTTGATTTCTTTTTCGGCTGCTTCATTATTGGTGTATAGGAATGCAACTGATTTCTATACATTGATTTTGTACCCTGCAACTTTACTGAATTCATTGATCAGTTCTAGAAGGTTTCTGGTGGAGTCTGCCGGGTTTTCCATGTAGAGTACCATGTCATCTGTGAAAAGTGAAAGTTTGACTTCTTCTTT
>NC_043709.1:94012396-94178087 GCF_006229205.1 Suricata suricatta
GCCCAGCCCTGAGCCCCTCTGCGGGCCGGGAGCCCGGCTGCCTGGGCGCGGCCGGGCAGTCGCCGGGTCCGGGGAGACACGTTGAAAAAAACGCTACGCTGGGGCCCCAGAAACCACAAGACAGGTTTTATGAACCGCCTCCCACCTTCCCCGGCTCGGTCTCTTAGCTATACTGAGATGCACAGGGTCTCCCCACCCTCGGCCCAAGCGCAGAGGCAGTGAGAATAATCATCTAGGAAGGGACATTCCGGTAAGGACGCGGAATCCAAAGGAGGAAATAAAACAATAGCCTTTGTTCTGCTTCTCGACCGCTGCCTCTTTAAGAGAATCCACCAGGAAATGGGAGATCGGGTTACAGCCTGCAAACGGGGAAATGTGGGAGAGCGAGCGCCGGAGCGCGACGCCGCCGGAGACAAAGCCGTGCGGCCGCGCCGCAGACGCGGGGGGACTGCCGGGCGGGGGGATTCCCCCGCGAAGGTGGGCTCCCCGAAAAGAGCAGGCGCCGCGCGCGCCCGTGGGGAGGGACAGCGGCGGGGAGCGGGGAGGCAGCGGCCGCCGCAGGCGCTTCCCCAACCGGGCAGGCGTTCTGGGGAAGGGAAGGCTGCTGGGCAGTTATCAAAGGCGGTTGCGTTCCTTTTCCGGACCCCCCCTCCTCCCCTTCCTGCCGTTTCGAAATCCGCTGTCCATTTAAAGAAATAGCGGCCGCTACCAACCGAAATAGGTGACTCGACTGCAAAGTTGACAGGACGTGTTCCTGAACATAATACCCCCTCCCCGGGACCGCGTCTCTGAAACCCTCATTGGCGGGTTGGATAACCCTGAGATCCCTCCAGGGGGGGAATCTTTTGCTGGAAAAACAATTGAGGGGAAGTAAAAGCCAGCGAGGCTGTGGGTTCTAGCCTCGAGCACATGGGGTCTGATCACTGTTATTTTTATTGTCATTCGTAGTCTCTTAAAACGCTGTTAAGTATCCACTGCAAAACGCTGAGAACATAATTATGTCTTAAATTCTAAACCCCGCTGATACATGCATAAGGGTTTAATGTGTGGGTGTGTATTGTATTACAAATATAAATACGTATGTATAAATATGTACCTAATGTGTATATAAATACATGTAAAACAGGACAGATTTCCCAGATCCCCACCCTATAGATGTCTCCTACTCATCTTCAACTCTCCACATAATAAAATGTGTTAGGACCTCTTCACACATCAAAAGAACATTCTGAACCAGAATTGATTAAGGGGGTTGGGGTGGAAGAGTCCTACTGCTGGAAAGGTGGGAATAATGGGTTTTTGTGAGCCTCCAGAGATCTCAGCAGTTTTTGTTGGCTGGTACTTCTATCGTCCCCAAGAGGGCTCCTGTCCACACCAACTCCTCTACCTTAGACTAGCTGCCCTCCACCCCTATCTGACACCCTCCTTAGCTCCTTAGCGCCCCCCCCCCATTATTTCTCTGCCTTTGATCCCTCTACTTATGTTCCAGACATTGACTCCTATTGCCGGATTAAATCCTATAAACCTGTATATCACGTACTTATCAGTAAGATCTTTGGCAACTCTCAGCTTCTGTAAAAGGTGGGAAATAGTACTTATCTCATAAGAATTCAAGTAAATTTATACAAAGTACTTAATTACCTGAGTACTTGCTACATATTATATGTGCTCCATGTTAGCTACAATTATATAACCTCAGGACTGAATTAACTTTACTTCCATTCCTTATCTCCTCTCTTACCTTCTCCAAGTGACTCATAGAAGTAATTTGAATTAGGAAGTGTGTGATTCCAAAGCAAAACAATAGTTGTAGAAAACTGTACCTTCAGACTACAGGTTGGCAATCTCTTTCTGTAAAGGGCCAGATGCAAAATATTTGAGGGTTTGTGTGCAAAGAGGCAAAATCGAAGACACTATGTAGGTACTTTTATAACTAGAAAGAAAATAAACATACACATTTTTTTCTTGACAAAATGTAAAATGTAATAATAATAATTGTAATCAGGTCCAATAATCAGAGGAATGGAATTCCTTGGGGGGGGGGGACAACATTTTACTTAGTTTAACACCTGTTCGGAGTTAGTATTCTCTATCATCAAAACTAATTGTTTATCTGTTAGTGCTGGTCTGTAATGAAATTGTACACATTTCATTTTCAGAAATACTTTCTCACCCAGATAGGTCCTGACAAATAATCCATGAACATATGATTGCAGTTCAGTATATCCATTGCTTAGAAGGCATATATACAATTCTCTTAGAATTCTATTAAGTTCTCTTGCTATTTCCCCTTTATACATTGCAGATGAATCACTTTCAATGGAAAATTAGGTGGAAGTCCCTCAGTTGCACAGGTAAGTGGATGTTAAATGAGGAAATTTCCTTTTCACTTGCATCAAAATTCAAAAACCACTATTGGAATTGTAGTTTGAGGTCAGAAAAATGTAACTGCTGTAAATCTGTGTTGGAATGGAGATCTTCTTGTTTTCATTTTTGATAGCATGGGAAGTTTATAAAGCACCTTGATCAGTATTTGTGATTTCAACAATGTTATGCCAAAATGATTTGACTGCAGCGTAAACTTCACACATTGCTCTGTTTTGCCTTTTTAGGTTTGATTCATGAAAAACATCAAGTCTGTAGCAAATGCTAATTTCCAAAGACATTCAGTGTTCAATAATTATGGTTGAGGGAAGGTTTCACTTATTTATTCCCACTTGCCAGTTGTTTCTCTATTTCTTATTACCTGAATTTTTGGCAAATTGGGCATTTTTTTTTCATATTCCATTGAAATTCCTAGGTTGTCTTTGTAGTTTTTCTCCCTGTAGAAATTACAGTTTTCACCTTTAATGATAACAGTTTATCTTCAAATATATTATTCTAGTATAAGAATATATAAGAAACTTACAACAGCATAATTCCATTTGTCGCTCTCCCATCCTTTATGATACTGGTATACATTTTACTTCGATGTGCTATAAAACTAAAATTATTGTGGTTTTTTAAATCTTTTTTATTTTTTTAAATTTTATTTTTATATATAGTTTATTGTCAAATTGGTTTCCATACAACACCCAGTGCTCTTCCCCACAAGTGCCCTCCTCCATGACCATCACCCCCTTCCCCTTTCCCCCTCCCCCTTCAGCCCTCAGTTCGTTTTCAGTATTCAATAGTCTCTCAGGTTTTGCGTCCCTCTCTCTCCCCAACTCTCTTTCCCTCTTCCCCTCCCCATGGTCTTCCATCAGGTTTCTCCTGTTCTCCTGTTAGACCTATGAGTGCAAACATATGGTATCTGTCCTTCTCCGCCTGACTTACTTCGCTTAGCATGACATCCTCAACGTCCATCCACTTTGCTACAAATGGCCATATGTCATTCTTTCTCATTGCCATATAGTATTCTATTGTATAAATAAACCTTGTGGGGTTTTTTTTTATATTTAAAAAATTATAAGTATATACATGTAATAAAGGTACTAAAATATATGTTTCTTTTTAATTTGCCCAGATATTTGTCCTTTTTTTCTGGTACTTCTTAATTTCTTCTTGAAGATATAGTATCATTTTTCTTTGGCCTCAAGAACTTTTGGCATTTCTTATAGTGCAGTTTGTTGGAGATAAAGTCTCTCAGCTTTTCTCTGTGTGGGGATGTCTCTATTCCACATTCATTTTTGAAGGATGATTTTCAGTATATAAAATTTTGGGCTGACAGATTCTTTTTCTTTTTGGCACTTTGAGGATGTCACTCCATTTCTGTCTCCATTATTTTTTATTAGAAGTCATCTGTAGTTCATATTCTAACTCCCTGTGTACAGTATCTTTTTTTTCTCTAACTGCTTTTAAGGTCTCACTAAGTTCAGTTTTCAATTTTTTTTTTAATTTTTTAAGGTTTATTTATTTTTTGAGAGAAGAGAGAGAGACAATGTGAGCAGGGGAGGGTCAGAGAAAGAGGGAGACACAGAATCCGAAGACAGGCTCCAGGCTCTGAGCTAGCTGTCAGCACAGTGCCCAACATGGGGCTTGAACCCACGAACCGTGAGATTATGACCTGAGCCAAAGCTGATGCTTAACCGACTGAGCCACCCAAGCGCCCCCAGTCTTCAAAATTTTGACTGTGATGTGTCTAAGCATAGTTTTCTTTGTTTTTATTCTTCTTGATGTTGGCAGCAACTCTTGGACTATAAACTGGTATCTTTCATTAGTCTTGGAAAATTCTCATCTATTGTTTCTGCTCACATTCTCTCTCCTCTCTTTTTATTACTTTAATGATACGTATATTAGACCACATGACATTGTTCCATAATTCTAAACTAACTCTCCTTTTCTTCTTTCTCTTTGTTTTTCAATTTGGATGCCTTCTATTTATCTTTTTTTTTTTTAATTTCTTTCCTCTGTTTCCATCATACTGGCAAGCCAGCCATCTAACTAATTCTTTTTTTTTTAATTTTTTTAATGTTTTATTTATTTTTGAGAGTGAGAGAATGTGAGCAGGGGAGGGTCAGAGAGAGGGAGACACAGAATCTGAAGGCTCCGAGCTAGCTGTCAGCACAGAGCCCGACGCGGGGCTCAAACCCACGAACGTGAGATCATGACCTGAGCCGAAGTCGGAAGCTCAACCGACTGAGCCACCCAGGCGCCCCCCCCATCTAACTAATTCTTACTGTGTTTTCTGTTTGTAGCATTTTCATTTTATTATATTCTCCATCCCTTTTCTGAAGTTGCCCATATCTTCATACATGGCTTCTACCTTTTCCTTTAAGTCCTTCAGCATTTTTGTCACACTGTGACAATTCTAAAATCTGGGTTCTTTCTTGGTTCATATCTATTGGTGTTTTCCTTTCTTGACAATGGGTTACATTTTCTTGTTTGTGTATGTGTCTTGATATTGTTTACTGTGTGCCAGACATTTTATGTGACAATACAATACACAAAGAATTAAATGACGTTTTCCTCGAAAACAGGCTAATACTTTTTTCTAGAATACCACCAGAATTGGGGCTGAGTCTATCAGATGGATAGTTAAGCTAACTTTGAGGTTGGTTAACAGTTTTTTAGTTTGATTGAATTCACCACTGACTTCAAATATTTTGAAGGCAGGACTAGGACTTTTCCTGCCAACAAATGTTGATTTAGAGCTCTTGTTCTCAGCTTTGCGGCTCTGCTGGATTTCTTCTTTAGCCTTGGGAGAGCATCTCCATTCTCATCTACTCCCATCCCCAGTCTTCAGCTCAGGTTTTGATCTGTTTGTGGGTTTGAGCCCCACTTCGGGCTCTGTGCTGACAGCTCAGAGCCTGGAGCCTGCTTCAGATTCTGTGTCTCCCTCTCTCTCTGCCCCTCCCCTGCTCATATGCTGTCTCTTTCTCTCTCTCCCAAAAATAAACATTAAGAAAAGACTCTATTAATACATAAATATTAAAAATTAAAAAGAAAAAGACTTGCTTAGCTGCAGCCCAATGTATCCCTGAGAGTTTCTCCCAGCTCTTCTTCTTCATGGTCTTTGTGTTTGTGTTCCTCCCTGTCAGTGACTCTCTGTGAGAAAGAACTGTGGGGTAGTATGGTTCGCTCTGTGCCTGTGGCTCCCCTAAACTCTAACCTATGCACTGCCCACACACGGCCATCAAACCTGTTGGAAGTTAGGCTGATTTCTTCTCACCATCATCTATGGTGGATTTCTTTGCCCTCCACTCCAGACAGGGGTGAGAGACATCAGGAATCTTTTCTCTCATCTGAAGGATTGTCATTTTCTGAAATTTAGTTCACTTCAACTCCTCCATACTCTCATCTCTCTGACTTTTTTTTTTTATTTTCTTCTTTTGTTAATGTTTATTTGTTTTGGAGAGAGAGAGAGGGAGAGACAAAGTGCAAGCAGGGGAGGAGCAGAGAGAGAGAGGGAGACACAGCGTCTGAAGTGGGGTCTGTCAGCACAGAGCCTGATGTCGGTCGGGCTCCAACCCACGAACTACAAGCTTGTGACCTGATCCGAAGCTGGATGCTTAACTGACTGAGCCATCCAGGCGCCCCTCTCTGACTTTTTTAAAACTATAATTATGTAGGTTATTTGGCTTGTATTGGGTGTTAGGGAGTGAATTGTGGCTCTTATGACTCACTACATACAAACTTGATGAGGAAACTGTATATCATTATCCTCCAAAAGAGTGATGAGGACAGGCAAGGACTGGGGAAAAATGAACAATTAAGAATGTGTGGAAATGGATGGGGTTCTTGGTGGCTCAGTCGGTTAAGCATCTGACTTTGGCTGAGGTCATGATCTCATGGTTCAAGCCCCACATTGGACTCTGTGCTGACAGCTCGGAGCCTGGAGTCTGTTTCAGATTCTGTGTGTCCTTCTCTCTCTGCCCCTCCCCTGCTCACACTCTGTCTCTCTCTGTCTCAAAAATAAATAAACATTAAAAAATTGTTTTTTGTTTTAGAAACAAAGAATGTGTGGATTATTTAATTTAAAAACCAAAGCCATTATCATCATATCATATTATATTTTTTAAACGAAAACAGTATGTTAAACAATACAAACTATAGTAAGAAACACCATCCATACATCTCTGTGAAACCAGAATTGCTTAACCTAAGAGGAGTCTGTTACAACTGGTGGGGTGGGAAAGAAGAAGAGAAATGTTTATGCTCGTTCAAGTAAGGCATCGATTTTGAAATCTTGAGAATGACTGTCCTAAACTACATATTTCCTTTATTATATCAGCCAAGGTACAATCAGAAAAGCTGAATCATGGGAAGGGGGGAATGCAGTATGTGTGTATATGTGTATTTGTGTGTGTGTATTCACTATATATTTGTATATATACTGTATATATATAGTGATCCTACTTCTCTGATTGCATGGTGACTAATATAGTAAAGGATATATATATATATATATATGGCAGGCAGTTGGGAAGAACAAATGGATGTAAAGTGGGTGAAATTAAGAGCAAGCTAGAATACAAAAATATGAGCCCATGAGGATGCACCAAAACCCATGATATTGCCTCTGACCTTGATGGTCTAGGTGTCCTATATAAGCGAGGGCACTTGGCATGTAACTAAACACACACACACACACACACACACACACACACACACACACTCACGCACACCTGGCCCAGGAGTTGCTGAAGATAAAGGAGGATCTTGGCAGAGGTTGATCAGTCATAGGCTCAGCTGCTGCCCACATCAATGAGGTGCGGCAAGAAATAAATGACAGCATGTGAGAGCTATAAGATGTCTGCTGCTTCATTTCTAACTCCTCCCCGCCCCCCCCCCCATCACATAAGACTCTCTCTTGTGGATCACCCGAACTGAAAACATAGAAGTGAATTCTGGGAATGTACGTAAATCTAACCAGGTGTTCACATTACAAAGTCACTACAGGGGTGCATGCGTGGCTCATTTGGTTATGCATCTGGCTCTTGATTTTAGCTCAGGTCACAATCTCATGGTTCATGAGTTCAAGCCCCACATCGGCCTCTGGGCTATCAGTACAGAGCTCTTGGAATTCTTGAATTCTCTCTCTCCTTTCTTTCTGCCCTACCCCTGCTCGCTCGCTTGCACTCTCTCTCTCTCTCTCAAAATAAACATTTTTTTTAAAGTTAAAAAAATAGCCACTGCAATAGTTTTCCCTAAGCCCCCCTCTGACAGTGTGATTTTTAGAATTTTTCATTACCATCACATCTTTTCCCATTTAACCTTCAAACTACTCTCTTCTGTATGCCTTCTTCCTATGGTTTCCCCAGCTTTCTTACTAATGCCACAATGTTATCAACCTCCAACTATATGAACCTCAAAATACTTTTTGAGATGCTGCTCTCTTTTATATCATGTATATTGCCTATTCCCAAATCTCTCTGTTTCACTTGCAGATTCTCCTCTATTTTTCCAGTCATCTTCCCAGAAGCAGCAGCTCTTCAGTTTGGGTTATTGCCACTTGTCTTTTTCCACCACCAAACGTCTACGGTTCATCTATAATCTACTGAATATGTCTGCTCAGATCTCTTCATTTGTTTCCCTTTATCTGCAAGGGATATATTCCAAGACCCCAAAACCACAGATAGTATTGAACCCTACATATACTATGTTTTTTTCTATACACACATTCCTACCTGGAATAGTTTAATTTGTAAATTAGGCACAGTAAGATATTAACAATAATAATAAAGTAGAACAATTATAAAAATACAGCATAATAAAAGTTATGTGAATACGGTCTTTCTCTCAAAATATCTTATTGTACTCTAACCATCCTTCTACTTGTAATGATATGAGATGATAAATTGCCTACATGATGAAATGAAATAAGGTGAGTAGTATAGGCTCTGTGAGTTCATGTGAAGCTTCCATTGACCTTCTGGTAACAAGTCAGAGGAAGGATCATCTGCTTACAGGTCGCGGTTGACAGAGGGTGACTGAAACCATGGACAGTGAAACCACGGCTAAGGGGGAAACTCCTCTCAGTTCTGGCTTTCTGTCCTGTCCTATATTACTCAATTTTTTACCCACACACCTAAACTGTGAAACTATATGTTTTCTGTCAAGCAGTACCTGACATTCACGTCTTTTATAAATCAATCTCACACTATATAAATGGAAGGTATCCAAAAGATAAGGAGTCGGAGTGCTAAAGTGATGTATTATGTGAAAAACTGTTCACCTGTCCCCAGATTATGACCCAGAGGGTTCAGAAGACATTTCCTTCATCAGGGCTTTAAGAAATGCATTGTTGGGGTGCCTGGGTGGCTCAGTCAGTTAAGTGGCCGACTTCGGCTCAGGTCATGATCTCACGGTTCGTGGGTTTGAGCCCCGTGTCGGGCTCTTTCCCGACAACCCAGAGTCTGGAGCCTGCTTCGGATTCTGTGTCTCCCTCTCTCTCTCTGCCCCTCCTCCTCTCATGCTCTGTCTCTCTCTCTCAAAAAAAAATTTTTTTTTAAAAAGAAATGCATTTTTGAAAAAAATAACATCTGTGCACAGTTTTGTATTCCTCATTCTCTATAAGCCATTAATGCTATCATTAAACTGGGTTCCTTGAATTCCTTGGGGATAGTGGGATATTGGAATGATGGGCACCAAGTGACATAACTACCTTAACAACTAGAAACCAGGGAAAATTGTAATAATGGAAAGAGATAAAGGGATAATCAGAATGGCTTGACCTTTGGCATTGGCTAATTCACTGTAATCATCCTAGAATTGAAATATATAGACGCCATACTAATGTCTTCCTTGACTTAAATATACAAAAAAGCTCTAGGTTTGGAGTAAAGACTTCTGACTTGAGTCCCAGAATAGATAACCCTAGATCCTCCAGTGATTCCCAGGCTTGATTCAGTCTGGATCAGTTAGACACAGAGTTCCTTGTTAGGATGAAGCAAGTCTCCTCAAGGAAGAATCCTGCTTCATTGCCAAAATGCATACTGTAAATGTTCCACCTGCCCTCCCCAAAGACACTGTGGCAACTTGTCAGTATCGTTGTACATGAAGGGAGGGGAAATAACCAGAATTTGGGGGTATTACTCATTACTAGCTCTGAAGTAGTGATGATTCTGAGAACCCCAAATGTCACTGTGGTATGACAGTCAGAGTGAAGCCTAAGAAATCAGGGAATTAATGGAGTTTTGGCCTGAGCCCAACTCACAGTGGACCTGGTGGAAGCCCAAAACCACTCCGTGATTATTTTCCAGTTCTGAAATGCAGAGTTTACCTATTCAGCAAATGACAGAATCCCCACATTTTTCCCCAAATTATAGAGTGAGGGCTTTATGATAGAAAGGGCCAGGAGGAAGTCCCTACAACTCATCTTACTTGCCAAACTGGTAAACTGGAAACAATAAAGCAATCTCAGAATAGTGCCACCACGAAGGCTTTAAAAAATGGACAAGTGACAATTCTAATACGTCCCCATGTATCTCACCTATTCGGCCTAGAAGAAAAGCTAGATTTGGGGGAATGATGGTAGAGTATAGTAAATTTGATTCTCATCAATTCTAATTCAGGTCATAATTCTAATCACAGCTGCTCTTCCAAATGAGGTTTCCATATCAGAGCAAACTGATACAATCCTTGGTACTTCATGTGCACCTCTTGATCTGAATAATACTTTCCCTTTTATCTTTCCTAGTAAAGACTACAAAAAGCATCTTGCTTTCAAATGGTGAGGCTAGCAGTGTACCTCACTGTCCTAACCATTACCCATCATCCGGTGTAAAAATATCTATATTGCCTCTCCATTCCACAAAATATCATCTTGGTCCATTGTAGTAATGACAGCATGTTGATTGGACCTGATGAGCAGGAAGTAGCAAATATCTAAAGGGTGAGAAATAAAGTTCATAAAAGTTTCAGGGCCTTCCACCTTAGTGACTGCCTCTTCTGACCTGGCGCATGGTTGAGAGATCTTGCTAAGGTGAAAAAGTTGCTGCACCTAGCTGCCCCTACTCCAAAGACAGAAACACAACATTTAGTGGGGTTCCAGTGTTCAGTAGAGACCAGTGAAAGAGAGGCGCACGCAAGTTAGGTGCCAGCCCCCCACCCCCCGGCATTTGAGCCCTTTGTTCCAGAAGGCCCACTGATATTTGAAATGTCTGTGACAAATAGGGATGTCATATGGGGCCCTTGGCAGGATCCTAGGTGAATTATAGTGCAGTCCTGTAAGATTTGGAGCGACGCTATACCATCTCCTAAAGATAAGCACTTGTCCTCCTTTGAAGAAAGAGCTTCTGGTTTGCTACTGGCCTCTGGAAGAGACGGAATGCTTGACTTTGGACTGCCGAGTTGCAATAGACTCTAAACTGATAATTTGCGGTATTGTTTAACCCATTAAATTACTATGTTGGGCATGCACAGGGCACTGCAACATGAATAGAAATACTATATATAAGATCTGGCTCAGGTGGGTCCTGAAAGTACAAGTAAGTTGCATCAGCAACTGGCTCCGATTCCTGTGGCTCTTAGTCCTATTAATTGTCTCCGCCCACACCTCTGGCCTATCGGGAAGTCCTCTGTGACTACTGTACTAAGACAAAATTCAGGCCTGACTACAGACAGATTTCTTGGGTACCCTGACAGCACTGGAAAGTGGATACCTGCCATGCTACCGCCCCAGTCAGAAGAGGCCCTAATGACCACAGTTATGGAAAATCCTCCCAGGGTCTGACCTGGATATAGATTTGCCTGTCCTGCCTGCAATGCTTCCGGCAAAACCACCTTCTGTGAAACACAAAAAGCCTCATTCATCCTCGTGGTATTCCACAATGGCATTGCTTTCTGAACAGAAAACTGATTTTATACCAAATGAGTGACAGCAATGAGCTCAAGCTCATAGAATTCACTGGGTTTATCATGTTCTCCATCACTTTGAAGCAGTTGGCCAGATAGGAGAGTGGAATGGCCTTTTGAAGACTTCGTTGGGGTGCCAGCTGGAGGACAGCACTTCTCAGGGCAAGAATAGGGTCTTACAGGATGCAGTATACACACTGAGTAAGCAACCTCCATATGGTGCTTTTTATCTCAGTTCCAAGAATCAAGGGATGGAAATGGGACTGCTCCTCTTATTAACAACTCAAACAGTCCACTAACAAAAACCGTGCTTTCCTGCCCTCAACTTGGTGTGCTGTCGGTTTAGAGGTCTTAGTTTCCAAAGGGAGAGTGCTTTCACTAGGGATACAAAAATGATTCCATGAAACTAGAAGTTGAGGCTGCAACCTGGCCGTTTGGGTCTTCTCATGCCACTGAACCAACGTGGGAGGAAAAAAATGGCTTGCTATATTAGCTAGTTGATGGGCCCTACTCCTCAAGGGGAAATTGGATTGCTGCTACACCGTGGGGGGAAATCTCTGGAATTCACCAGATCCTCTGTGGATACCTCTTCATATTCCTATGTGCTATGAAAAATGTTGATAGAAAGCCACAACAACCCAATATACCAAGACTGCAAATGATACAGATCCTTCAGGAATGAAGGTTTGGGTCACCCTTTAGGAAATCTGAATGCTTGCTGAGAGCAGCTAATACTAACTGGAGAGTGGAGAAAGGAGGTTGTAAATACCAGCCATGACCATGTGAGCAACTGCAGAAATGAGGATTATAGTAGTTATATTTTCTCTTTGATATGAATATATTCATACATGTGTATATAGAGGCACATGCACACCATTTCTTTTTCTCTCTCCCATTCCTCTACTGTCTAACATAAAATATTAACTTTATACATTAGTATGTAAGTTACAAGAGACCAAAGGAGTGGGATCCAGCTAGAAGACAAATGAACATCATCTAAAGATGGATCTCATTTGTGTATTCTTTGGGAAAAATCTGTGCCTTTTCAGTCATATAAGGGGTAGTTACATTTTCCTAAGTGGGAACATGATTTTGCTATTATCTTTATTTGGAAGTGGTTACAAGAAGATGTGTAGCTGCCTAATTGAAAAATAGTAGGCTACACTGAATTGGACTGTGTTCCAGAATTCCCTTCCCATTATGACTCTGAGTTAGAGTTGGCCAAAAGAAGAGCCAGATGAAATCTGGATGGTAGATGTAAGGTAGAGACCACTACTTTCAGAAGTTATCTACTTTTTTACTTATGAATATACTTGATTTGTATGTTGTGATTACAGATTTATCTGGACTTGTTTATACAATGTCATTTTAAATTTCTACCTGTCCCATTTTTTCTGTTTCTTTTTTTCTCCTTTTATAGCAGACACAGTAATGATCAGTAAGTATTCCAGATGCTGTCCTATCTGAACACTTGCATTTATTTGTTTTAATGTAATTTATTGTCAAGTTGGCTAACATACAGTGTATACAGTGTGCTCTTGGTTTGGGGGGTAGATTCCCTGTGATTCATCGCTTACACACAACACCCAGTGCTCATCCCAACAAGTGCCCTCCTCAGTGCCCATCACCCATTTTCCCCTCTCCCCCACCCCCTCCATCAACCCTCTTCTCTGTGTATAAGTGTCTCTTATCGTTTGCCTCCCTCCCTTTCTGTTTTAACTGTTTTTTCCCCTTCCCTTCCCCCATGGTCTTCTGTTACGTTTCTCAAGTTCCACATATGAATGAGAACATATGATACCTGTCTTTCTCTGACTGACTTGTTTCACTTAGCATAATACCCTCCAGTTCATTCCACGTTGCTGCAAATGGCAGGATCTCATTCTTTCCCATTGCCAAGTAGTGTATTCCACTGTGTATATAAACCACATCTTCTGTATCCATTCATCAGTTGATGGACATTTAGGCTCTTTCTATAATTTGGCTATTGTTGAAAGAACTGCTATAAACATTGGGGTACATGTCCCCCTATGAATCAGCACTCCTATATCTTTTGGATAAATTCCTAGCAGTGCTATTGCTGGGTCATAGGGTAGTTCTATTTTTAATTTTTTGAGGAACCTCCACACTATTTTCCATAGTGGCTACACCAGTTTGCATCCCCACCAACAGTGCAAGAGGGTTCCCATTTCTCCACATCCTCACCAGCATCTGTTGTTTCCTAAGTTGTTAACGTTAGCCACTCTGGTGTGAGGTGGTATCTCAGTTTGGTTTTGATTTGTATTTCCCTGATGATGAGTGATGTTGAGCATCTTTCCATGTGCCTGTTGGCCATCAGGATGTCTTCTTTGGAAAAGTGTCTGCCCATTTCTTCACTAGATTATTTGTTTTTTGGGTGCTGAGTTTGGAAAGTTCTTTATAGGTTTTGGATACTAACCCTCTATCGGATTATGTCATTTTCAAATATCTTTCCCCATTCCATTGGTTGCTTTTAGGTTCGTTGATTGTTTCCTTTGCCTTTAGGAGAGGCAACCCAAGCCTCAGCTATCGACATGAAAGTGACATATGCGGTTTCTGGCCCAAAGCTGGGAAGGGTGGGTTTCGGTTTTCCATGTTTCTTTTATCCATTGCAACAGCTTACAACATGCTGGAGGGAAAAGCCTTCATCGGTCAAGTCCTTCAATGACTGTGCAGAGCGGATCCTCCCACCTGCATTGCTGTGTAGGCAGGACTGAGATGTAAGTTTCATTTGTGTTATATCAGTGAGGTATTGACGTTACTTATCATCACAGCATGAAGTAGCCTATTGCAACAAATATGTTAAAATCTTTGGAATGATTCATTCTATTTTTATGTTTTTTATGTTTAGTGTGGGGGGGGGGGAGGGTAGAGTTCCATTACTGCTTGGGAGCCTAGCCAGTATTAAAAATATGTTTTCTTCAGGATCTCATTGTTTATATTTGTGTAGCCAGATCCTTCAGAGTATCTGGACCACACTCCACTGTAAGTAGAATCACATTTTTTCTTGCAAATACACAGGTGCCCACCGCTGGCCTCCAGGAACGTACGAAAAGTTCAGCAAACCTACTGTTGTTGCCCAGATGTGTTTCTGAATTCCGAAACTTTGGATGTAGCAAAGTAATATAGCACGTCTCCAAATCAAATATTTAAATGATTCGGCAGCCAAACTCGTGAGTATACAGAATAAGTAGAATAAGTGCAGATAATTAAATAGCCTCCAGGGGCGCCTGGGTGGCTCAGTCGGTTAAGCCTCTGGCTCAGGTCAGATCTCACGTTCTGGGTTCGAGCTCCGCGACAGGCTCTGTGCTGACGGCTGGCTCAGAGCCTGGAGTCTGCTTCCGGTTCTGTGTCTCCTCTCTCTACGCCTCCCCCTCTCGTGCTCTGTCTCTCTCTGTATCAAATATAAATAAAACATTTTAAAAAATTAAAAAAAATTAAATAGCCTCCAGTGATTCACATCACTTCTGCCACCAAATTACGGAACAATTTGTTTTTTTAAGTTTTCTGGGTTACGAATAAGGTGGTTTTTTTTTTTTAATATTTTATTTATTTTTGATACAGGGCGAGACATAGCATGAGAGGGGGAGGGGCAGAGAGAGAAGGAGACACAGAACCGGAAGCAGGTTCCAGGCTCTGAGCTAGCTGTCAGCACAGAGCCCGACGCGGGGCTCCAACCCACGAACGTGAGATCTGACCTGAGCCGAAGCTGGAGACTCAACCGACTGAGCCACCCAGGCACCCCCGAATAAGGTGTTTTTGACCTGTATTTCTCTAAGTAGGCAACAAAGTAATTAACTAATAACTTATTATTTGTTAGGGACAGTCTAATTCTAAGAATCAATTCTGGCTACTTATAATTTGTGTTTTCCAAGCCTCTTTAGCAACAGTGCATTTCAGATGGTCTTTTACTAGCAACATGATCACCAAATGGAGCCCATTTCCTGATGACCCCATTTCCGCATAATTTTTACTGATTATAAATTTAAATTTTGGATACAAGATTTTAAAGATATTTATTACATACATCAACATGCTTTCATAGCAGGTCAGCTGAAATAATGAGAAGATCTGGAAACTATGGCATATAAAAGATACTTGAAAAAACCAAGGATATTATAAAGTAGAAAATCATGGAAACTGTCAGGGGCACCTGGGAGGCTCAGTCAGTTAAGTGTCAGACTTTAGTTCAGGTCTTGATCTCATGGCTTGTGAGTTTGAGTCCCACGTCAGGCTCCGTGCTGACAGTCTGGAGCCTGCTTTAGATTTTGTGTCTCCCTCTCTCTGTAATTCCCCCCTCCACACACACACACTTGTGTGCTCTCTTTCTCTTTCTCTCTCTCAAAAATAAAGAAATACATATATATAAAAGAAAATCATGGAGACTGTCAGGTATGTTAAGGACTTTTAGAATTTCCAAAGAAACTTTAGAGGTCTCGTATCCTGACCTCTCCTTAATGTAAGAATGCTATCCTGAAGCTTTCCTGGTAGATAATCACTGCTCTTCTGGAATGAGTGACCTCTCTACTTTCTAAGGCGAGCCTCTGCATTATTTATGGGCCCAGCACGCTTCCGCTGCACCACTCTGCTCGGCCTCCTCTGCATTATTTAATTGCTAAACTGATACGTAGTTTTCCCTTATATTCAGAAGCTTATTACTCTTTTTTAAAGTTAATTTATTTATTTTAAGAGAGAGTGAGGGTGTGTGCAAGCATGAGTTAGGGAGGGGCAGAAAGAGAGGGAGAGAGAGAGAATCCCAAGCAGGATCTGAACTGACCTCGCGGAGCCTGATGCAGGTCTCGAACTCACAAACCATGAGATCATGACCTGAGCCAAGATCAAGAGTCGGACACATAACTGACTGAGCCACCCAGGCACCCAGAGAAGTCTACTACTCTTACTGACAATCCATCTAGGGGACACACACACACACACACACACACACTGTTATCTCCAGGATAACTTTACCCAGTTCCTTCAAAACGTGCCAGAACATAAATGTTCATATGGCGAGTTTCTGAACTAATATCCAGAAATGGAGGTGATAAAATGACTGAGCAGAACTCACAATAAGAAAGAATTTTCTGAATTAAGTTCTTCAATTATGAAGCACACTGCTTTCCAGCATGGAGACCATCTTATTTGTAGTAGTAACACAACAGGGTGGGGGACCCTTTGATCAGAAGAACTTTCTGCCATGAGAGAAAAGCGTGCTGACCTCTTGAGTTTTCCCCCACTTCCAAAACTGCACGGTTCTTTGATTCTAAATGGTTGGGAAATGATGAAACAAAACTTCTTTTCCAGTTCTTTCTTCCCCCCTTAATGAATAATTAACCTCACATTAAATCATCCTTCCTAAGGAAGGTTCTGAGTTTGTTATACCCAGCTGTGTTTGAGTCAGTGTGAACTTTTTAAAAGGCAACTTTTGCAACGTTTCCAGCCGAGGTGCCAAATATTGATTTGGGGTCACCAGATAGCATGCGTGTCCTGTTCTCATTTTAGTGAAGTATGTTTTATAAAGTCAAATTGGATTCAAAATATTTTTTTAATATTTTGAGTTGGTATAGATGTGATTGTATGGCTGTTATTGAGGATGACTTTTTTCTCATGTGATACTTTATTCTTTAATTGTCAGAACTACAGTTAGCAATTTAAAAATAAAAAAAGATTTTAAAACAAAAAGTACTGTTAGTAAAGGCTGATGTCCTATAAGATACTTCAAATTGTACAGAAATGCATCACAAAGTGTGAGAGCTACTATAGGCAAATCTCATTAAGCACCAAATAAAATTCTATAGAAGCCTTCCTTCTTATCTGACATGATCTTGATGGGCTATTGGTTAACAATTGATTAATTGGAAAAGTTGCTGAGAATAGCACATACATTTCCGAAGCATATAGTATACTTTATTTATTTTTTAACATTTATTTATTATTGAGAGACAGAGAGAGATAGAGCACGAACGGGATAGGGGCAGTGATAGAAGGAGACACACACAGGATCCAAAGCAAGCGCCAGGTTCTGGGCAAGCTATCAGCACAGAGCCCGACGCGGGGCCCAAACCCGCGAAGTGAGAGATCATGACCTGAGCCGAAGCCGGACGCTTACCTGACTGAGCCACCCAGGCGCCCCAAGACTTCGTGTTTTAATTTGGCCAACCTCTCCTAGTTCGTTGTCTCCCCTCCTGCAGACCAACAGCTATTCCTGGTACTCACCCCTTTTAGTTTTTGCATATGCTGAATGTAGTTTTTGCAGAAACCACAACTCTCTTTTTACACAATGTCATCAGTTTATTCAATATTTTATTAATTTGGGTAATTAAAACAACAAGCACAACTGATAGAAACCAGTTTGGGAACAACTAGGAGTGCTTGATATACACAGAACCTAACTGGAGGGAGTAGATGTGCCTAAAGCATACTAGAGAGTGTCTTCCAACACTACCAGTGGGCATGGGTGTGCCGTGGGCACACCCCTCATAGTATGTTTTACAGAGGGAATGAGAAACATGGGTTAGTCTAGAGAGTATGTTAAGAGGAATTTCTTTAAGAAAATTACTATAGTGTCATTGTGCCCCAATATACAATGGCGGGGGGGTGGTGTTACAGGCATGATTGTGGCTGGCTCACAGGTGCCTGTGTGAGTTAGAAAAAGGCACTCCTCCAAGGCAGGGTTTAATTAGAGGTAAGTCTCAGCCTCCTTTAGCCCCCTGTGTGTGGTGCCACTTAGGTGAGCCCTTTTGTGTAGGGCACAGCCTACATAACAAACACAGCAGCCCTGGCTCCTGGGAGAGAAGATGGATTACAGTTAGGGGGGAAGGGAGATGAGCTGATCTGTAGCCATGCACAAAACATGGGGCAGAGAAGCAGAAGGATGGGAGAGAGCTGACCTGTAAGGTAGGAAGACTCAGTCCTCGGACAGATTTTGCGACAAGTAATACAGACGGTCTTGTCTAGTCGACCTGCAGATTGTCTTTCCTGTGGCAGAAAGTTCTTTTAGCAGAAAGGCCAGCATAGTCTCTATTCATATTACCGCAGGCTTCTGGACAACTTCCTGCTCCAATTCCCTGCTACTCCACCTCCCCCGCTACTCCACCTCCCCCACTGCTCCATGTCCTCTACCACCACTGCTCCCAAGCGCCCTGAGAAGATTGCTAAGAAGATCACTAAATCAGATCAACAACATTCCTTGCTGTTTTTACTGACCTTGGAAGCTTTTCTACTCCATTCAAATATTTCCCTATTTATTAGGTGATACCTATGGCTCCTTTCACAGATGACAGAACAGAACCTTTCATTCTAGAATTCATTATGAAAAACCACATGAAAATGCCTGGTCGACATCTCACATCGTAACATTTATTCACCCTCAAGGGTTAAGAGTCATAATGCATAATGATTGACCAGGAAAAGAAATTAAAGAGCAAAGGAAGAAAACCAAGAAAAGGGTGCTATGGAAAGCAAACTAAAATCCCTCAGTTTTGCCATCGAATTTATCCAACCACTCCTGGACAGAGAGAAGTTGATTTTGAAGTTGGTTTTGTCTCATTTCTTTTGCTTCTTTGATTGTGTTTTCCTTTGTCATTTGGTATTAGAGCTCCACCTTTGAGCCAGATGACACCACTAAAACTTCCAATGAGCCTTGAAGATTTTTTTCGTAAACGTAAGTACTATTAATACAAAATAGCTAATTATAAGGCAATTTATTTATTGTGCTGCCGGTGTTTTTTTTTGTTGTTGTTATTTTTTGTACACTGTAGAACTTAAACATTGAAAGGGATGGATCCTTCTCTTTACTCTGAACCTGTCTTAATTTGCACGTTCCTACACAGGGAGATTACTGCCAATGCATGTGTGACTGTCCTTGTCTTGCTGTCTGTCATTTTTAACTTAGCTTCAATTCACTTTGTTTCTCTGTTGAAATGCTCCTTGCTTGTGCGTGACTGTTCTTACGTTTCCTAAAGATCAAATGGTTAACCAAACATGTGTATCATTTGAAACGAATAATCATGTCTTGTCACATTGAATATCTCTTTTAAAAATCTTGGGGCACCTGGGTGACTCAGTCAGTTAAGTGTCTGACTTTGGCTCAGGTCATGATCTCTCAGGTCATGGGTTCAAGCCCCACATCAGGCTCTTTGCTGACAGCTCAGAGCTTGGAGCCTGCTTCGAATTCTGTGTCTCCCTCTCTCTCCCTCAGCCCCTCCCCTGCTCACATTCTGTTTTTTTCTCTCTCTCTCTCTCAAAAATAAATAAGCATTAAAAATTTTAATTTAAAAAATCTTTAATGCCAGCTACTAGGAACCCAGCTCTCCTCTCTCACTCAGAATGAGAGTATTCACAGCCATCGGTCAAGAACACATACCTGGGGGCTTGCTCAGTGGCTCTCAAACTTCAGAGGCTTCTCACCCAGAGGGCTAGTGACAATACAGATGGCAGGGCCTCTGTAGGTCTGGGATGAGACCTAAGAATCTGTATTTCTAACAAGTTCTCCTGCCGCCGACCCGGGAAGAACATCTTGGGAATCAACCCAAGCATCTCACTTCACAGCTTAAGGAAACTAAGCCTTACAGAATTGAAGTGAGTGACTCAGAACCACCCAACCCCACCCAATAGTGGCAGAGCCAAGACCAGCACCCAGGCCTTCTGACGTTCATGTGCTAATTACCCGCGGATCTTTTTTTCTTTTTTAAAGTTATCAAGTGTCTACATTACTCCCTTCCTACTGCTTTGGCTCTGGTCAGGATCTCAAATATCATTTTGCTCCTTCTCTTTACGAATCTTTCTAGTGAAGTCGCACAATAGAACGTGGTGTGAATCCTATAACCTCTTGGTGGAACCAGTCCTGCTATTCCCCTTCTCCCTAAGAAAAAGTCCTGTGCCTCAGCCTTGGTTCATTTTTCTTTCTAGAAAAACTTTTGCTGAACGCTTAAATGGCAAATTCTTGGTAAAATTCTCCCATTTGCATTTTGGTTTGGGAGAAGATTCTTCTCTTCCTTTTCTTTCTTTCTTCCTTCCTTTCTTTCTTTTCTTTCCTTCTTTCTTTCCTTTCAGAACTTGCCTTTCTTTCTTTGCAGAGCATTCTTTCTCTTCTTGCAGAGCTTTCTTTTCTTTCTTTTCTGGCAGAACTTTCTTTTCTTTCTGTCTTTATTTTTTCTTCTTTCTTGCAGAACTTTTTTTCCTTTCTTTTTTTTCTTTTTTCTTTCTTACTTTTCTTTCTTTTCTTGCAGCACTTTCTTTTCTTTCTTTCTTTCTTTCTTTCTTTTCTTGCAGAGCTTGTTTTAGATAACTATTTTGACCTCCTGTTAATAAGTTCTTGGGAACCTTGAGAAATCTCTGCCTTTCTTTGCAGGACTTTTGTTTTTCAAAATAAATAAATCTGAAGAAGAAATCGCTTAATTTCTCATTATTCTGTCTCTGATCAGTTTTGATTTTAGTCTCTATTTGGCAGCCTCCCTTTATTCTGGCAATGGCTGCTTTCCTGCAAGTCTGTCCTCTCCAGGGGAGCTGTCTCTTCCTTTGCTGTCTCTTCTCACCTGACCTTGGCTTCTCCACGATTGCTTCTCTTATGTGCCCTTACCTCATATAATCTCTCTCTTCCTTCCACTTCCCCCCACTAATAATTTCCTATCCAAGTCTCTTGAGTTCCAGTCAGTCGGCCTCCCTAGCTTATCCGTTGGCTGACATCATCTTTGTCTCTTCCTGCCTGAAACATAATTTCCTCAGATTGAATGCTTATTTTCCAAACCTCTCCGGGAGAAAGTATGCGATGGAGAAAGGTACGCATGGACAGAGCACCATCGAATTCGCTATCTTAGCCCCGTTACTTTAGAAAAAGTGGCTTGGATGGGTGAATCACTCAGCTTCTCTGGGCCGCCCTTCCTTAGCTGTGAAAAATAAACAGGTCAGTCTAGCAAGGGTCGTGAACTCTGATGATGCCAACAGAGTCTGTGCACGTTCTGTAAATGAGCTGGTGCAGGGCTGTGGACAGGTGGGGGGTACTGTAACATCCAAAGGTCATCTCAGCTACTAGTTCTCATTACAGCCGTGGGGAAATGCTGGATGTTCAGAGTGGCCAGGTCTTCTGATTTTTCAAGAGTGATTCTAGATCTCTTAAAACTGTGAGCTCTCCTTTTTTAAAAAAATGTGGGCCCCTAATTCAAATAAGGAGTCAAACAAAGCCCATCTCATCGCTGAGCCAGATTTGGCCCTGGCTGCCAGTTCGTGGCCTTTAAAGGAGCAAAGTCTAACACTTCATGACTTTTTGGTACTCTCTTTTTCCTTCTGTAGCTGAAAGCAGATGACAGAGAGATCTAGGAGGTGGCAGGGCCACCAAAGAGCAGGATGGAGGCCAGCACCCGGGTTTCTGAATCACCAAATGGAAGAGAGCTACCACAGATCAGGGCCACCCCTCATCCTGGCCTGTGATGTCAATGAGAAAGAAGCTATGATTTTGTTTAAGGTTTATATTTTCAGCATTTATTTGTTACTACAGTCAATATGATCTTGATGAACACATTCTTTTACTTGGGTTGTTTTAAGGGTCAAAAAAATTATTACATGCAAAGCTCTTAGAAGAATGTCTGATAGGGGCCCCTGGGTGGCTCAGTCGGTTAAGTGTCCGGCTTCGGCTCAGGTCATGATCCCATGGTTGGTGGGTTCGAGCCCCACGTCAGGCTCTGTGCTGACAGCTAGCTCAGAGCCTGGAGCCTGCTTTCCATTCTGTATCTCCCTCTCTCTCTGACCCTCCCCTAATCGTGCTGTCTCTGTCTCTCAAATATAAGTAAAAAAAAAAAACAAAACAAAAACAAAACAAAACAAAAACAAAACAAAACAAAACAAAACAAAACATTAAAAAGAGTCAATCAGTTCAAGTTCTGTCACTGTAGGGACATGTAATCGAAACCGCTGAGAGGCTGAATGGCTTGCTAGAAACTCACCCTACCCGTCAGGACTTCAGTATAGATTAGTTGATCTATTTTAGCTAGGAAAAAGCTGGCTGCTCTAGGAATGCGACTGGATGGGGAGAAGGAGTGCACATGATTTCAGAGCTGGGCTGTTACTTATAAGGGAAGGCCTGGGACTGGGGTGTTTGGCAACCAAAAAAAAAGGAATGGATCCTTGGTGAGAAGGGATGGACGAGGCAAGAAGAACCACACAATAAGATAAGATTTTCAACCCGTTACTAAATACAATGATTCATCCAAAGCTGCCCAGTAAAAGGTCATAATATATATTTTGGGTAGTTGTTAACACCAAGTCCCTTCCCTGGAAAGGACCCCAGAAAAGGCTCTTTTGGAGAGGCGAGCCTATGTGGCCATGCACTTGTATACCCAGTTCCTTTACCTTTGCCTGTTGGAACAGGGTTGTAGACCTCATCTGAGCTGAGACAATAGGCGTCTTCTCCTTAGAACCAATGTGGAGTCGGCTCCCTGAGAGTCTGTGTTAGGTGTTAGAGGCTTCTCCGTTATGTACTATCATGCTTGGAGTCAGCTTTATGGCTGAGAAAGAGCCGTGAGCAGGCCGAAATCACAGAACAGCAGAAATTTTGAATTTGTGAAAGGCTCTGGTCTGCAGAGATAAGAATGGAGCAGATATTCAGAAAATACCAAGGAATAGAGGCTCTGTGGTGCTAGGACTTACGGAGCTCTATCCCTGGCCGGGCAGCATACCGCTTCCCATCCCTGACTCCCACGCGACTGGACGGAACAGAGTTTCTGCAAGTTCTGTCCTTAAAAATAGACCCACTTTTTGAAAATCTGAGCTACGTGAGTTAGTTTCTGTTCCTTCAGTCAAGGCAATTAGTAAGAAGATAGTCAATGGCTAAATCAAAATAAAAATCTCTTAACCATATTTGTTTACTTATTTCAAGTGACACAATAAAAGTTCACCCCTGCCCAGAGGGAAGGGATTATTAAAGCTACTGCAGCTGGCGTCCTCTAGATTCCAGTTTTATAAGAACAGATTTGATGCTTCTTTGAATAGTCTACTTTCCTAGGAGCATCTTAGGAGTGATTTGAATTGATGGGATCGATTTTGTCATATTTCTACCACAAGAGATCAAGTAATCAAATTTTTAAATATTCAGGGCGCCTGGGTGGTTCAGTCGGTTAATCACCTGATTTTGGCTCAGATCATGATCTCATGGTTTATGAGTTCAAGCCCCACATAGGGTGAAGCATGAGCCACTCTTTGGATAAGCCCAAGCCTTATTTCGGGTGAGCCCTGCTTCTCTCTGCCCCCGCTGCTCACTTGCACACTCTCTCTCTCTTTAAAAAAAATTATTCTATTCAGAATTTTTTGGGTGGGAGTAAAGGGGTGAAAAGGGAATTTTTCTTCATTATAATAGTAACATATGTTTATTATCAAAACTTTTGATAATATAAATACGTGAAAGGAAAAATATTTTTAAAAATTCACACTTTTACCACTAACAAACAACCATCATTAATTTTTAGGACAAAATTCCAACAATGATGAAAACATCATCACATTAGTATCTTGAACTGTCCTCAAAAACGCATATAATTTTATTACTTATATTCATACACATCCATATACATTCATACTCATAGACAGTTCTTCTTTCAGCATTCATTGAAGACCAGAATTTGATTCAGTGGGAAATAATTTTGAAATCAGACTTCTTTATTCATTCTGATAGCCACTAAATGCATTTACTTGATTCAGTTCCTTTGCTCTTTAGGAATGAGGAGATTTAAACCAATTCCTTGTATTTCCTTACCTGCTTTTTTATCAGCAATTTAATGAAAACATATTATTTACTTCTAGTTATCCTCTTGTGTTTCCTGGTAAGATTCCAAATCTAAAATGACTTCAATTCCAGAAACATCTTCTTGGCCATTCTAGAATCAAGATCTCTTTCATCCCCTCCGTATTTTAGGCTTTCATTTGGCTCACCTCTGTTCATTTCCCAAGATGAGATATTTCATCTATTTCCCCTTGGGCCTAACATTTGTTACCTTTGTTCCTTCGATCATTTTCCTGTGTTGGATTTAATGAACTCTCCCTTGTTACTTGTTCCTCACACCAAGGATGTGTTGTTTTAGTCTTATCTCTGTTTTCCACTGGTACAGGGGATCTAGTCAAAATGCTGAATTCTCTAAAATCTGATGATTCTCCCCCGTGCTTTTCTGAGTTCTTTCCACTCTTAATTCTAGACTTTTTTGGAGGGGCCTTTCTAGGAAGAACGTTCTCTTGATTGAACGTTCCCATTTTGCTTAATCACGATCGTCTTTTTTAATGAGGACACACAGTTTACTTGTCATGTGAAGACTTAGCTCAAGTTTTGCTGGGAGGCTGAGGGATTATCTACTTAATCTGATCACACTTGACCAGCAAGCCTCATAACTGAATTTCAGAACTTTCAGCTATTCTGTGTAGCTAGGACAAGTGATATATAGGAAAGTCCTTCCATGCTCATTTTGTGAACATATATTTACGGAATTGGACCATGTGCTGGGTACTGTTCACCTATGCATAGGATGAAGTGAAGCCTGCTCTCCAGGAACTCATGGTCTTGTAGGAAAGATGCACAGATATGTGTTGCAAAACACAGTGTTAGTGTCTGTGACTGGGGCAGGCACAGTGTTAGAGGAGCACGGACGCGTGGGAATGAAAGAGAAACGACACACGTGCTAAGACTTGAGGGAACAGAGGAGCACCTGGGGCGGCTCCAGTGCTTAGGCGTCCAACTCTTGGTTCCAGCTCACGTAATGATCCTGCGGTTTGTGAGATCGAGTCTGTCATCAGGCTCTGTGCTGGCAGCTCAGAGCCTGCCTGGATTCTCTCTCTTTCTCTCTCTCTCTCTCTCTCTCTCTCTCTCTCTCTCTCTCTCTCTCTCTCTCTCTCTCTCTCTCTCTCTCTCCCCCCCCTTGTCTCTCTCTGCCCCTTCCCAGCTCATGCTCTCTCTCAAAATAAATATATAAACAATTAAAAGAAAAAGACTTGAGAGAATAGGAAAGGTAAGCAGAGATGAGGGTATTCTAGAAGGAGAAAGGAACTGAAAAAAAGAGGCATGGTTAGGGATGTTTAGGGAACTCCACGCATTTGATATAACCGGTGATGGCGGGAGTGGCACTAGGGTGTGGGCGGTGTGGGGGATTTGGGGGACATGCAATTCAATTAGGAGTGGTTTGCATGAGATCTTGGTGATTCTGAGATTTCCTGAAGGATTTTAAGCCGACATGTAATGGTCAGACTTGTGATCTAAAAGGCGTGCTCTCACGGCGCTCAGAGCGTCCATCTTCACGTGTGCGGAGGGGCTCCCTCCCGGACGCTGAGTGGCCACCGGCGAGAGTCACAACGGCCAGCACCGCCCACCGACATCTGAACAGTTACCTCTTTTCCTTCTTTGTTGTTCTTCCTACCCACTCAGTGACCTCCTCCTCAGTGACATTTTCCTAAGAAGGCCTTAAAATTTAAACAGTTCCCAGGTAGTCTTTTTTAAAATGTCAGTAAAAAAAGTCCTGATTTAGTTGTGAATGTCTTGCTTTTCTCTAAGGTTTTTTTTTTTACATTTTATTTTTTTAATGTTTATTTACTTTTGAAAGAGAGAGAGAGAGAGAGAGGAGAAGGGTCAGGAGAAAGAGGGAGATGCAGAAGCCGAGGCAGGCTCCAGACTCCGAGCTGCCAGCACAGAGCCTGATGTGGGCTCAAACCCATGAACCATGAGATCATGACCGGAGCTGGAGTCAGACGCTCAACCGACTGAGCCACCCAGGAGCCCCCTTTTCTCTAAGGTTAATGTTAAATTACTTACTAGCTGACTTTCCCTTCATAAATGCTTAAAGCTCCTGCTTTCCCTTTTGCCACCTGAAATTCTTTATCATTATCCATTATTATCCCAAAGTAAGGGAGGGGGAAATAGAGATTCAAGTAAATTGATTTTACCTTTGACTTGTGATCCTTGAGGAGAGTTTATCAGTAGAATATAAAAGCCAGAGTGACCTTAATGTTTTTTCATAATGTCTTTTTAACTGTAGGTTATGATCCATGGGCAGGTCATGAAATCAATTTAATGGGTCATAACATGCATTTAAAAAAAAGAAAGAAACAGGACCTAACTTAATAGAGTAGAAAATATCAGAGTGCCCTGAATATAGTCAGTCCATACTGTTACATGAAATTTGTTTCAGTTCTAGAGATCTATGTTTATTCATGCAGATAACATAAAATATGTGTCTTAGTATGGGTGATCATCAAAAAAAATAAATTTTTAGGGCACCTGGGTGGCTCAGTTGGTTGAGTGTCCAACTTCAGCTCAGGTCATGATCTCATGGTTTGTGAGTTTGAGCTTTGCATCGGGTTCTGTGCTGACAGCTTGGAACCTGGAGCCTGGAGCCTGGAGCCTGCTTCAGATTCTGTGTCTCCTTCTCTCTTTCTGCCCCTCCCCTGCTCATTCTCTCTCTCTCTCTCTCTCTCTCTCTCTCTCTCTCTCTCAAAAATCAGTAAACATAAAAAATTTTTTAAATTAAATTTTTAAAAATAAAATAAAGCACACAAAAAGTTTGAAAAACCCTGCCTAAGATCAACATTTCTCCTGCTCTGAAGATGGAAAAGGTTGAGAAACAGAGAAGTTGACTTGTCCAAGTCCATGAATTCGTTACTACTGCAAGATATGAACTCAGGTCTCCTGATAGTCTGACATTCTCTGAACAAAAGTTGATGGCCTAACATGAGGACTGGAGTTGGAAGATTTCGTTTATTTAAATACCCTTGAGACTATATTGCGAAAGACAATCAGATGTTCACAATGCTTTGTAAAATTCTATTTTGTGAAAGACTTTGATATGTGTTCATTTTTACATACCAAATGAAGATAATCTAGTTCTCACTGTTTCTCAGCTGAATGGCTGAATAGTTATTTAGGTCTTTTCTTTCATATTCTTTAACCATCTTGAAAAATAAACATTTCAGGATATTTAGAGGCATTTTTTACTTAAAATCTAGGAAATATTAGGTACTTCCTAAAGGCTCCTGAAGCCTTATATGGTTCTACTGATTTAATCTTTTTAATAAATCTGTTTAGATTTTCATTTCTTTTTTCCAAGCAATTAAGTTCTTCTTTTTTCTTCACACAGTATTCTATAACTTAATTTTAGGAAGGCATTAAGGCACAGCAAAGAACACTAAGTTAGGAATTAAGAGACCGGAGTCTTGGCCCTTCTTGTCACTCAATTTATTGTTTGAATTTTAGCAGATCCATAACATCTTTGGGCTTTGGTTTCTTTTCCTTCCTTCCTTCCTTCCTTCCTTCCTTCCTTCCTTCCTTCCTTCCTCTCTTTCTCTCTTTCTCTCTTTCTCTCTTTCTCTCTCTCTCTCTCTCTTTCTCTCTTTCTCTCTCTCTCTCTCTTTCTCTCTTTCTCTCTTTCTTTCTTTCTTTCTTTCTTTCTTTTTCTTTCGAGAGACAGTACAAGCAGGGAAGAAGGGCAGAGAGAGGGAGAGCGAGATTGAGAATCTTAAGCAGGCTCCATGCTAAGTGCATAGCCTGATGCAAGACTCAATCCCATGACCCTGGGACCGTGACTTGAGCTGAAATCAAGAGTCAGATGTTCAACCAACGGAGCCCCTCTGGCGCCCCTGAATTCTTCACTTGACTGTGAATCTAGATGACTTATGAGCTCTTATAGTCAATTAGCATTTCCCAATCATGTGGAAGTTATGGTTTTATTTCCAAATATGAAACTATTGCCTAGGACTTTGCAAATGAATATATAGAGACATGCTTTTGTGTAAAATTGTATGGAATTCCTGGATTTTTATAACCCACTTATAGATTCACAGTTTCAAAAACTTGCTTTAAATAACTTCCTGTATATCATACAATGTGGCCAATTTTCTACATTTCCTTTTTTGAACTTCCTAAGGAGTTTCTAACTGTGCTTCCTTCCTGTTTCCTTAATGACATCCTCCAGAGCTCAAGGACTTCTAGGGCTGGATGGAAACCTGAGCAAGTTAGACCATCCACCTCATTTTCTACAGTCTATCACCTTTACTCAACAAGTATTCTTATTTGTCCATTTAGTAACTCAATAGTGTTTTCACTTTGAACAATGACATGAACGACACCATCTTAAAATCCAGTACCTGTATAGGAACCCTTTATTTATTCATTCTACAAATATTTGCTGACCATCTTCTTGAATCAGGCACTGGGTTTCATGTTGAGGATATAATGGCAAATAAGATAGATAAATGCCATTTCCTCAAGAGGCTTACATTCTACTGGATAGACTGATTAGCAAAAAACAAAACAAAACAAACAAAAACTATCAAAGGAATTCACAAAATTACTTCAAATTCAATTCCAAGTGTGGACTTTGAGGCCAGGCTGACAGATCTTGAGTCCCACTTCATTACTTACTGTTTGTAGGTAACAGCTACCAGAAACCCTAGCCTCACTCATCTCCAGGGTCTTTGAGAATGAAGGGAAGAAAAACCTTTTTTTTCTCTACCTTCCAACGTTCACCGACCAAGCCCTCGAATGAAACTGGTAAGAAACAGATGAACCAGAGAGAGAGAGAGAAAAAAAGATCTGGCTACATACATATGCATGGAGACTCACAACAAAATGAGAACTCAAGGAGGCAGCTAGATGAATGAGGTTTTATATACTATCTTGAGCTAAACAAAAGAAAAGAGGTTTGAGCTTCTGGGCCAGGGAGGTAAGTTTTGGAAAGGGGGAGGTAGAAAATACGTAGTAAATACGGGTTGCCTTGCTATGAAGATTAGAATCTCTCAGGTGAGCTGTCTGTGGGTATAGATCTCTCCCTGATGAGAGACAGCTTTACAAATGGAAATATTCTTTTAAAATGTAAATTTCCGTTACAAAAGGGGAAAATTGTACTCTATTTTAGGTAGTTAAGGGAGTTGAAGAGCTTTTCCTACATATGCTGGTCCTCAATTGCCTGTAGCTCAAAATAATCCCCATGACAAACAGGCATATTTTGGGGAGGCATATTCAGATATCTTTCATTCTGCCCGTTGAAACTAGTTTTTCAGGAAGGGGCATTTCTATGGAAACAAAACAGAAAAATAATGGTTAATGAATGAAGCAAATTATAAACCCAATTTTGGGGATCAGATGGAAGTCAGTTAAAAAGACTCGTAGAGGTTGAGATCAAAGCATCTTTAGACGGTAAGGTGAGGAGGGCTGTGATACCCAACTTCCGGTTTTCCTGGTTTCCAGTTTGAATGTCTTTAGTGATGGCAATTACATCAGTGTCACAGACATGGTTATTTTTCAGGACAGAGCATGGAAACATTCATCATTTGCTTATAGAGCCCTCTTGGATGGTCTTAATAAGGATCTGTGAGGTAAAATTTTAGTGCTCAGTGGTGTCCAGGCAGAAGGGCAAGAGAAAAATTGGAAATGTTAATTGCTGACAAAATGTACAAAGCAGAAGAGGCAATTTACAAAGAGGTGAAAACGCTCAAAGGGAGCAAACATAGCTAGACTTCAAAAACCTACAAGGATGTGCTATATTTTTTTCATTGAAACAGAATTTTTCTCTCTACAATCACTCTAACTTCTATCAAAAACAATCAGAGTAAAGACAGTTTTGCAAAATAACCTAGTCTCATTAAACTTGGCTTGATTATTTACATAAGCACAGCAAAAATAGTCAGTGATCTTTTAGGCTCTTTTAAGTCTGCTTTGCTGAAACTTTAAGTAACTTAGATTAGACTTTTAAAAGCCACTTGAGGGGAGCCTGGGTGGTTCCGTCGGTTAAGCGTCCAACTTTGGTTCAGGTCATGATCTCACAGTTCGTGGATTCGAGCTCCGCGTAGGGCTCTGTGCTGACAGCTCAAAGCCTGGAGCATTCTTCTAATTCTGTGTGTCCTCTCTCTGCCCCTCCTCTACTCATGATCTGCTTCTCTCTGTCTCTCAAAAAATAAATAAATGTTAAAAAAAAAAAAAGCCTCTTGAGGGTAAGAAGCCACAACAAGAACTTGCTATCAGTCTTCACCTGCAGTACCTTTTGGTTTGAGTGAATTCCTTCTTTCTTGAGGTTTCCAATATATTTTAACATGCCTGGGCCTGTCTCAAAGTGATAACCGCTTCCTTGCTCAGGTAGAAGGCCAGGAACCCTGTAAGCAGGTATCAGGTGGATATCCCAAGAGGACTTTGTAAGCATTGGCTCCCTTCCAGTCAAATTTAGTTCCTTTATGGGCATCTGGATGGCTCAGTTGGTTAAGCATCTGACTTCAGCTCAGGTCATGATCTCGTGGTTCATGAGTTCAAACTCCACATTGAGCTCAGGACTGAATGACAGCTCAGAGCCTGGATCCTGCTTTGGAGTCTGTGTTTCCCTCTTTCTCTGTTCTTCCCCTGCTCATGCTCTGTCTCTCTGTCTCTGTGTCCCTCTCAAAAATAAAGAATAAAAAAATTAAACCTTTAAAAAATTTTAGTTCCTTTAAACTATCTGGTCATAGGGACACCTTGCTGGCTCAATCAGAGGAACATGTAACTTTTTTTAATGTTTTTTATTTATTTTTGAGAGATAGAGACAGCATGAGCAGAGGAGGGTCAGAGAGAGAGGGAGACACAGAATCTGAAGCAGGCTCCAGGCTCTGAACTAGCTGTCAGCACAGGGCTCAATGTGGGGCTCGAAACCCCGTACCGTTGTAAGGATGCAGATTTGATTCGGGTTTCCCCTCTGACCTTGAAGGCCAGCTAACACCATTAACATTTCTGGGGGCGGGCCTAAAGATGGAGGTTAAGACTAGTCACGCCCTACATGAAGGTCCTAGTCACGCCCTATGTGAGGGTCCTGGGCCCACTCTGTGATTGGTCAATACTCTAAATGTTGTGATTGGGTCCCGCCCAAAGTAACAAGTACTCTAGGCAATGTGAATGGTTAAACCTGCTGTCAATAATATTGTATAATAATGATTGGATCACTGTACCTATATCACAATTTCCTGTAACTCCCCCTTCCCAAACTCATAAAAGTCCTACCCCACCTTTGTTTGGGGCTCTCTGGCTCTCTCCGTTCCACCAGCTTGGAATGAGCAGAGGCCCGAATTCGAACCTGCAATAAAAGACCCTTGCTTTTTGGCTTTGACTCTGGACTCTGGTGGTTCATTTCTGGGGGACTCCCGAATTCTGGGCATTACACCGTGAGATCATGACCTGAGCCGAAGCTGGACGCTTAACCAACTGAGCCCCCAGACACCCCACCCCAGATCATGTAACTCTTGATCTCAGGGTCATGACTTCAAGCCCCCTGCTGGGAGTAGTGATTACTTAAATAAGTAAAACTTAAAAAAAAGATGTCTGGCCATATCTGATTTTATGCACACCATTCTCAAATATGACACACCTTGGTAATATAACCAGAGTTTCAAATTGTGCTGTTTACAAGGAAAATAGATTCTTATTAAACTTATGCAAATAATTGTGTCACCATGAAAATAAGAGTACCCGGTAAGAGTTTCCAAATTCTGGATAGATCAGATACGGAGAAAAAGTAAATGTTTCACAAAGGTATACTTTAACACGTTGCTGTAAGTTATTGATCGCTTAGTGGGGGAAGAGCAAAAGGATTCTTTAAATCTGGAAAATGAAACATTCAAGAACCGGTGATATTTCAAACAAAAGGGCCATAAAAATGATAATCATCCTATCAGTTTATTCAGTTTCATGAAATTCATTCTTGTTTTGCTTGGTTTGGCATTAGCAATTTTACAAACTCATCACTTTCTCCAGTGGAGTTTTGTAAATCTTTCCCCAGAGCAGTGGCATGTTATAAAAGTTATCAGAAGCCTGTCTTTCAGACTAGTTGCCAGATTTTTCCCATGAAACTACTTGAAGATAAGCATGTTCACCTTTAGTTGATAGCAAATGCTTTCAAAAAGAGGAAAAGTAAGCCATTAATTGTATGTGGATGATAAAATTAATTTAAGACGGCCATGGTTAAAGAACTGATGAAAATTTCACTATGGGATAATTGACAAGTAAGTGTTGTTATTTCTGTGGCATACAACATTTTATAATGACTGGAATGATGACTGATAACATTATACAAGAAAACATATAGCATGGAAAGCAAAGATACTGAAAAAGTTCTAGAAACTTTGCACATTTCTGAACAATGTGTATTAATAACATCTATCCACACAAATATAACTAAAGAAGGTTAGAACTCACTTCTTAGGGGCTTCTGGGTGGCTCAGCCTATTAAGTATCTGACTCTTGGTTTTTGCTCAGGTCATGACCTCGCAATTTTGTGAGTTCAAGCCCCACTGTGCTGGCAGAGCGGAGCCTGCTTGGAATTTTCTCTCTCTCCCTCTCTTTCTGCCACTCCCTGCTCACTCTCTGTCTGTCTGTCCCTCTCTCTGAAAAATAAATAAACATTTAAAAAAAGAAATAAAAAGGAATCATTTCTTATCTGACAATGCTTTCCATGTAGTTTAACATACCAAATAACCTAATTGGTTTAATATCTCTCTTTTACAAAGTAAGAGAACAAATCCTTTTAAATTTTCCACATGACCCCTGGAGAGTCTCAGAGTTGTCTTCAGGTTAAACAAAAACCAAAACAAACCAAAAAAACCCTTTTAGAATTTTGGGAAATTTGACTTGAGGAAATTGTCAGAAATGTCAAAAGAATTTGTACATCTAAATACAATCACAGGTCACTATGAAACAATACTTAGTTATCTATGTAACCAAAGTGACAACAAAAAAGATTTCAAAACAAATATAGAATGTCATGTGACTGTAAAAAAAACCCTTAATACTTTCAACTTTAAGAGGCCTCAGTTTTCTTAAGAAATCAAAGACAAGATAAAGACAACACAAAGCATAGGAAATTATTGTGTTAAGACAAAGAATCTGTTTTTTAGGCAGATTACTTGATAAGTAAAGAAAAACCTTTTACAATATCTTATTAAGAACAGACCAGTAATGTGAACTCCAGTTTTGTACCAGCACACTATTGATATTAAAATTCATTTAAAATCCTATGATAAATACGTTTAATTTTTTTTTTTTGGTTTATAAAATGTAGTTTTATTTTCTGTTACTCTGCTGTTACATAGGGCATAACATTTTCATAAGACTTTTTTGGGACTACAGTTAATGATTAGCAACATACAACAGTGTAAATACGTTTAATTTTAGTTAACTTGACCACATGAGATAAATATTTTCTCTTTTCTTTTACAGCTTCCTATATCTATCTAGGTTTTTGTCCTTTATTTTCCTCTGTCTCATCTGAAAGAAACTTTAAATAACCTTCAACTACTGTAGGACAAAATTACTCTCCTTTTTTAAAAACATTTTTAAATATGTTTATTTATTTTTGAGAGAGAGAGAGACAGAGAGAGAGACAGAGCACAAGTGGGCGAGGGGCAGACAGAGAGAGAGGGAGACACAAAATCTGAAGCAGACTCCAGGCTCAGGGCTGCCAGCACAGTTCCCAACGCAAGGCTCCACCCTACATAAGATCCGTGAGATCATGACCTGAGCCAAAGTTGGCTGCTTAACCAACTGAGCCACCCAGGCGCCCCTCCTCTCCTTTTTCTTACAAAAAGTCATCTTTCATTTCTCATATCTTGTCTAACCAAATATGCCTTGTTTTTCTTGCTGAATTTGCACACAGAACTTTTTCTTTCATCCTTGTTATTCCTGGTAGTTTACTTACATATATTGATTAGAATTCTTAATCCTCGGTAATCTTAATTTCCAGTGGAAACAAGGAAGCAACTGTCAATTGCACATTACATACACTAGCATTCTCTAGCAGATTAGCAAATTTATGAATACACCAAGTACATGCACTTTTTACATTTCCTTACAGTACAATTTTTCTAAGAGGTAAAAGAATACGTTTACTAACAGACCAAATATCTGTAATCTGTCTGTAATCAGAGGCCAAAAGTAGATCAACTGATGTTGAGCAATTAATGTTTCAGTATTTTATCTTATTTCAAAATGACCTACCTTTTCAGTGAATATACATCATTTAATTTAACTTAGTATTACATTAAAGTTTTAAATTACTGACAAGATTTGGGAAAGTATTTTTAAGCAGAAAGTCTCCATTTATAAATTTTATCCTACTTCAATGTAACTCATGTATTCTTAACAATTATGCTTGGACTATTCATGAAAATTTCATGAGACATTAAATTAGTCCGCCATCATCTGAAGTTATTTTCTTGTTAAGAAATTTTATAACATATGCATGTTAGGCAAATATTAAAAACTCACAGAAGTAAAAAAACCAAGAGTTAAGCATATGCTTTAGCATGAATTTATAATTTTATAATCTTAACCAACTGGTTAAGACAACTTAAGCTTATTTGACAAGCAAACCCAGGTAGACTAAAATTGTATGTTTGCATTACATTTAATGCTGACAACTCGTAGGACATAATGATTTTTATTTAATTAATAATATTAAAGGAGCCTGTTTTATCAAGGATTATCCAAACTCACATGGACTTGAAAAAAGAAACGCATTTAGTTTAGTTCTTACGCTTAATTTATATAAGTGCTATTTCTTCCTGAATGACTTAAAGCCGGGCTTTTTTTTATGAACTTTGGCAATGTCATCCTGAGGTAGAAAAATACTGCACATACAAAACATGCATATGTAGACATACATAAACATTCAGAAAGGTACAAAATGGGATCTTATAGCATTCATCAAAAATTTTTACCCATGGGTCAGATACAGTAAGACAAAACTCACTCATTTATATAAAATAGTTGGTCCCAAATTATGTTTCTGGTGGATGGATCAAATTAACAATTACCTGCTCAGTTATGGCTGAAAGTTTTTTACCAATATTTGTGGGGAAGAGTTTTAAGATTTTCACGTGTTCTTAATAAATAATCTTATAAAGGTTGTATACTAAATTGTGGGCAAAGGGCCTCTTAAAAAGATCAAGGAGCAGTTTGTTTCCGAAAAGGCTCTTTTTTATTTTACATTTTTCAGTCCTGAGCAGTTGTAGGTGGATGCTTTAGCCAAATGCTATTTTATGGGATGTTTACATTTTAGGGGGACAGGAAGATTTCTGTTTTCAAAGGACAGAGAAAAGGATGTGAGTTTTCTCTCAGAAGGAATTTAAAGGCATATTTGCCCAAATCTAAGGCATTTACTATTTACAACTTAAACTTATAGTTGAAATATAGGACAGTCCAATGAATTACTCGTCATGGAAGTCCAAAGTACATTTCCGTGGGGCGCTGAATGGGAAGGCCTGGGGCCAAGCAAGGAAGGTCCTGGGGACTTCATTCAAGCTGCTTCTTGGCTGTCACGATTTACATCGGTCTCACAAAAAGTATATTTTGTAATTCTCTGTTTTTTTAATTTTTAGTGTTTATTTATAAGAGGGGGGGAGAGAGAGAGCGAGAGAGCGCTCTCTCTTGTGTGCGGGGGAGGGGCAGAGACTGTTTTGCAATTCTTAACTTCTGTTTTCAGTCTGATCTCCATCTCCTAATCTTGTTTGTTTTTATAAACCAGCCAAGGCATTCTTTTTTTTTTTTCCTTTTAATCTCTTCTTCCCATAGGTACCAATTAGATATTTGTTTCAGGATCAGAGCTCTCTTTAAAAATATCCTGAAGTCCATGTATGACAAACCCACAGCTAACACCACAGTAAATGATGAAAAACTGAAAAATTTGCCTCTAGGATTAAGAACAAGAGAAAAATGCCCACTCTAGCAACTTGTATTCAGCATAGTACTGGAAGCCCTAATGAAAGCAATTAGGCAGGAAAAAGAAATAAAAGGCATACAGATTGGAAAACAAGTAAAAACGTCTCTATTTGCAGATAACATGGTATTATATACAGAAAACCCTAAAGACTTAAGGAAAACACTATTAGAGCTAATAAATAAATTCAGTAACATTGTGGGATACAAAATCAACTTGCAAAAGTCTGTTGGGTTTCTTTACACGAATAATGATTATCAGAAAGAAAAATTTTAAAAACACCCCAATTACAATTGAATCAAAAGGAATAAAACCCTAGGGATAAATGTAATCAACGAGATGAAAGCCTCGTTAACTAAAAAGTATACACTGCTGAAAGAAATAGAAAATAAAAATAACTGGAGAGATATTTGGTGCTCGTGGATTGGAAGAATAAATATTGTTAAAATTTGCATACCATTCAAAGCAATATAAAGACTCAATTCAATCTCTATCAAAATTCTGACATTTTTTATAGAAACAGAACAGCCCTAAAATAAGGAACCACAAAATCTCCAGAATAATGAGTGCAAACTTGAGAAAGAACAAAGCTGGAGACTTAATTTCTGATTTCAAACTATATTACAAATCTGTAGCAGTTAAAACAATATGGTATTGGTATAAAAACAGACACATCAATCAGTGGAACAGAATAAAAAGCCCAGAACTGCACTCATGTATATATGGTCAATTGATTAATGATAAAGAAGCCAAGAATACACAATGGGGAAAGAACAGTCTTTTCAATAAACGCTACTAGGAAAATCGAACAGCTACATGCAGAAGAATGAAACTGGATCGCTATCTTACACCATATCTAAAAATTAGCTCAAAATGGATTAAAAACTTGGATGTAAGCTATGAAACTACACAACTCCTAGAAGAAAATAGGTGGTAAATTCCTTGACATCTCTATTGGCAGTGATTATTTGGATTTGATACCAAAAGCAAAAGCAACAAAAACAAAAATAAGCCAACGGGATTCTATCAAACTAAAAAGCTTCTGCACAGCAAAGGACACCACCGATAAAACGCAAAGACAGTCTACTGAATGGGAGAAAATGTTTGCAAATGATATATACAGTAAGAGATTAATATTCAAAATATAAAATAATTCAAACAACTCAACAGCACATAACCAAACAATCTAATTAAAAATGGGTAGAGGAGCTAAATACACATTTTCCAAAGAACATATACAACGGGCCAACAGGTACATGAAAAGGTGCTCGACATCACTAATCATCACATAAATGCCATTTGCATTTACAATAGTCAAGACATGAAAACAGCCTGAGTGTCCAACGATGGATGAATGGACAAACAAAATGTGGTGTACACACACACACACACACACACACACACATGGATGTTATTAAGCCATTAAAAAGGAGAAATTCAGGGTGCCTGGGTGGCTCAGTCGGTTGAGTGTCCAACTGTGGCTCAGGTCATGATCTCATGGTTCATGAGTTTTAGCCCTGCTGTCAGCACAGAGCCCTCTTCAGATCCTCTGTACCTTCTTTCTGCCCCTCACTCATTTGCTCTCTCTTTCTTTCTCTCTCAAAATAAACATTAAAGTTTTTTAAAAAGGAGGAAATTCTATTTGCAATATCATGTATGGGACTTCAGGGCATTGTGCTAAGTGAAATAAGTTGGACAAAAAAAAACAAATACTTGCTGATCTTACTTAACTGTAGAATTGAAAAAAAAAAAGACCTCATAGATACAGAGAACAGACTGGTGGTCGAGAGGTCAGGGGAGGTTGAGGTAAGCAAAATGAATGAAAGTGGGCAAAAGATACAAATTTGCAGTTATAAGATAAATAAGTCCTGAAGATATAGTATTAAGCTTGGTGACTAAGGTTAATGATACTATGTTATATATTTGAAACTTGCTAATAGATTAGTCTTGAAAGTTCTCATCGTAAGAACAATTTGTAATATGTGGGGCAAAGGATGTTAACTAAACTTACTGTAGTAATTATTTCACAATATAGACAAATATCAAATCATTATGTTGTATACCTAGAGCTAATATAATGCTGTGTGTCAGGTATATCTCAATTAGAAAGATAAATATATAAAAAAAATTCTTCCAATGGTGCCTGGGTGGCTCAGTTGGTTGAGCGTCTGACTCTTGATTCGGCTCGGGTCATGATCCCAGGGTCATGGGATTGAGCCGAGTGTCAGGCTCTGCACTGAGTGGGGAGCCTGTTTGAGATTTTCCCTCTTCCTCTCCCTCTCTCTCTTTCTCTCTCACTCTGCCCCTTTCCCCTTCTCGTACTCTAAAAATAAAGTATTTAAGATATGAAGTCCAAATTGCCAAATACGCCTACTACAATGTGATTCTAAACCAATAATCCCTTTATATTTTTAATCATGGACATGAAAGGCATCACCAAAGAGAATGCAAAAGATGAAGCATCCTCCGGCCCCACCCCACCCCAGGATCCAAAGTTGTTCCCAAGATAGCTTAAGAATCAAAGTCCTTTGTTATAACAAGTAGTAAGGAAACTCTGGTCTTCCACAAAGCTGAGAGGCCCTTAATCACAGGCCTGCTAGTCTGTCACACTGAATAGGCTATTCCAGAATGGGACTTTTTCCTGGACAAACAAGGAAATGAAAAGAAAAGATGACGAAGCCCTTATATAGACTATGATCCTGCATGAAGACAGATGTCCCTGGGAGCTGGTAAGGTTGGACAGGTAAATGCTGCTTGTGCATTTCATATAGGGGGTTTCCTTGCTACTAGATGTGCAACCCCCCCACCAAGCTGCCAGACCCCGAAGAGAGGACCCAAGCTCTCAAGACACAAAATAAAATGGAAGGAGACTCTCTTATAATTTTCCTCTTAAAATGAAAAATACAAAAGTCAGAGGAGGCTAAGGACCAATAGGCAATGAGTACTCAAAACCAAAAAGACTCATAACTGAAAGAATGAATTCTTAAAACTCTTTTTCTCCTGCTGATTAAAATTTGGAAAGGAAAAGACAAAGAGACTTTTAATAGCCTTGTTCAGTTGGACTTTGCAGATGGAAAGTAGGGAGGCAGATTTTGGTAAGAATTTGTACCTTTTGCTAGTTTTATCAGTGGCCCTGGATCCCATCTGCAGTCTCCAAAAGCAAGTGGTGTTTCCCAGGCATCCCTTCATGGTTGCCAACATCATAGGAGAGGAAAACTTCCCCCCTCACCCCTGCCATCCTCCTAGGCTCACTGGCTGGGTCCCCAAATCAAACTGGTAAGAAATAGATTAGCAAGAGGATGCAGATGCACGCAATTGTTCATAAGAAATGAAAACTCAAGGAGAGTTGAACCTTCTATACCATCCTAGGCAAAGGAAAGGAAAAGGATGTTGGCCTGGTGGGCAGGGGGGACAAGTTATGAGAAGGGGAGGGAACAAATGTCTTATAAACAAGAGTTATTTTGTGATTGCAGGGAAGAGTTGTCCCTGTAAGTATCTCTGTTCCTGGCATGTGATCTTTTTGCAAATGGAAATTTCCTTTATAAATGTAAATTTCCTTCATAAAGGGGGAAATTTATGTACTATGTTTAGGCAGTTAGAGGAAGTCAAAAGCTTTTCCGGCATCTGCTGCTTCTCAATTCTTTGCTCAAAATAATCCGTGTGCCAAAGAGGCATAGTTTGGGGTGGCATATTCCAGTACCTCCAGTGACTTGTTCTGCTCCTGCCACCAATGCGGCAGACAGTTCTGCAAGGTTCTGATAGACCTCATGTGGGCCAATCTGAGTGTCCTGTCCCGTGCTCACACTGTGCCCCTGTCACCATGTGGTCAGGTACATTCCCATCAGTGTTAAGACCTGCCTGCGTGCACCATCACAAGGGAGCTAATGGCCCGTAGGGCGAACCTCTGACCAAAGAGATAGAGGTGCCATTGAAAAAGCTCTTCCCTCATTCCAACCAGATGGAGGGGCCTGAGATACATTTATTCAGGCAGCTTCTCCGAGATGAATAGGCAAATTCAAGCAATCAGTTGTACTTGATTCCATGCAGTGGCTGTCACTGGGAGAATGTGTCCCTTTATATTGCTGTCCCTTCTTGCCTGACTCGCTCATGCTATCCTGGGATGGCGTCACTAATTATGTGGTGATGCATATGCATTTCCTGCAGGCTCCGCTTCTGGAAAAGCCAGGTTAAGACAGGCCTCTTTAACAAATTACCTGTCAAGGCCTCAGTTTCCTCATTTGAAAAATATAAGTTATAAGAACAGTGCCTGCCTCACAGGGATTAATATTAAGCAAACTGATATACGTAATGTGCTTACTTAAGTGCCTGGCACCCAGTTTGTATCACTGATGTGCTAGTTTTATTAAGATTTATTCTAAGTACAATGATGAGCCCTTCAAGAATTTTAGGAAGACTATCATGATCCATTTCACATTTTAATAAGTTCCCTCTTGTGCCTACATGGGAAATAGATTAGAGGGAGACAAGAGAACACAAGGAGAGACATTTATGAGGCCACTGCAATAGTTGCTGGAAATGTAGAACACAGTCCTAGTAGTGGAAACCAATAGAAGAGGCCAGATCTGGGGCCCCTGGGTGGCTCAGTCGGTTTAGCGTCCGACTTCAGCTCAGGTCATGATCTCACGGTTTGTGGGTTCGAGCCCTGCGTCGGGCTCTGTGCTGACCGCTGAGAGCCTGGAGCCTGCTTCGGATTCTGTGTCTCCTTCTCTCTCTCACCCTCCCCTGCTCTCACTGTCTTTATCTGTGTCTCAAAAATAAATAAAAAAATATAAAAAATTTTTTTAAAAAAGAAGAAGAGGTCAGATCCAAGACATATGTCAGAAGTAGAACCCCCTGAACCTTAAAAACAGATTGGATGCAAAAGTGAGCAAAAAAGGTAAACAACCTAAAAAATATATTGGTCTTCATCCACATGGATGATATGCTGGAAAGCCAGCCCTTTTTCTCAGGACATGAAGTCAATTCCTTTCCATCCTTATCCCCTGGATGCAGTGTTCTCTTTTTACTGGGATTGTCTTTGCTGAGCATCTTGCCTGCTCTTCACCCACACATCCAATGACTGCCACCAAAGTGGTGTCACCTACCACCTATTTTTAGCCTGCTGTCCCTTCCTGGGGCCCAGAGATGTAATCTTATAATAGAGAGACACAGTCATCATCTTGTGGCACCTCAACTTCTGACTGCTCCTCCTAAGTCCTCAGCTCTTTCACCTCAACTCATGTACCTCCAGCCTCACCTACTCCTAAAATGCCAGTTTCTTTTTTTAAGTTTATTAGTTTATTGAGGGGTGAGATGAGTAGGGGAGAGGCAGAGAGAGAGGTGGACAGAGGATCCGAAGCAGGCTCTGTGCTGACAGAGAGAGCCCAATGTGGGGCTCGAACTCATGTACCGTGAAATCATGTCCTGAGCGGAAGTCAGATGCTTAACCGGGTAAGCCCCCCAGGCATCCCCTCAAATGCCATTATTATTCTAATTGGCTATACTCTTTCTCCACCTTTACTCATTCCTCACTTAACTCCCTCAGAAACCGAAGAATTGTCCTTGACTTCTCAGACCAATCCCATTCATCTCTACTCACTCTCATTTCAGTACAAGTCAATTAACCCTTCTGATGGTTCAGGCTGAAAACTTTAGAGTCTTTCTATATACTTTCCCTTTGTTTATGGCCCACATTTAATGTGTCAGTAAATCCTGTTAGTTTTACCTTCAAATGATATCCCAAGTTCAACCAGTTCCCACTACCATGGCTCCTCGCCTGGTCCAAGTCACTGTGTCCTTCCTCTGGATAATTTCAAGGTTTTTCCCTGGGGTCTCTGCTTCTACCCTTATTCCCTGTAACCTGTTCTCAAGACAGTGGCCTACGTGATCCTGTCAGGACATTCAGGTCATGTTATTCTTCTGCTCAACATCTTTCGATGGCTTACTGTCTCACTGAAAGTAAAATCCAACATCTTTTAGCCTCCTAACATCTGGCCCAGTTCCCTCTTAGCCCACCTTTTACTAGACCCCATTCACTCCAGTGCAGCCTCGTTAACCCCCTTGCTATCTCAAGCGCACCAGGCCTGCTACTCACTGTTCCTTTGGATGACATGTGATGGCCTCAGATCTCTATGTGGATGACTCCCTCACCTTCTTGAGGCCTTCGCTGAGATTCCACCTTCTCAGTGAAGTCTTCCTGACCATCCTCTATCCCCACCAACCATGACCCACTCTATTCCCTTCCCTGTGTTACTTTTCTCCAGGACACGTCCTATCACATTATGTATATTAACCCCAGATGGAAGGCGCCTGGCTCCCATCATCTGCCCGTCCTCCATCCTCACTTCTTAACCAGCTAAAGTTCTTGTGGACAGAGTAGAGGTGGTAGGGAGTTTGGAAGCGACTTGCTCCCAACAATTTGGGGTTTTCTCAGTTCACTGTCTATCACTCACATACATAGTTTGTTTTATTATCTATATATTATCAACTGGAAAGTATCATTCGACATCAACTTCACAGTAGTAAGATCCCAAATTTTATACAAGTGAATCTTTACAGCTTTCCTTTGTTTTTGCTAGTTTTATTATCTGTGTCTATTGGTTATCTATGTATCTATGTATTTATTATCTGTCCTTATGGACAGGAATTTTTATCTGTTCTTGTTGTGGCTGTGTCACCAGCACTTCAAACACTGGTGGTGTGTGGGAGGCCATCAATAAGCCTGTGAATTAGTGGCAAATTAGTGAATGACTCATTTAGTCTACATATACTGTACATGACTCCCCTGCTCTCAGAAATGATCAGAAGCCATTTCTTAATCATAATGCTAACAAGGCCACAGCCTAAACTTCATACCTTACATTTTTTCAACACTTTACCGACCATAAAATACTTTCCCACACATGATCTCATTTAATTTTCACAACAACTTTAAATTCCCATTTTTCACAGGAAGGCAAATCCGAAGGAAATGGGATATTTTATTCAGAAGTCACAGGAAAAGGAATTGTAGAGAAACTGAGTGATTTGCTCGAAGCCCACACGAGAGAAGCAAGATTCAAGCTGATGCTATCCTGACCACAAATCTGATGCACTCCAGTGTCCCGGTGCTTTGATTCTGCATGAGATTGGGTGTCTCCGTATTCTCTGACTCGATCTGTGACACAAGTCTACTCCTCTTGGCCAATTAAGCTCAATGCTCAAAATCCAGTTGATCCGGTTTGCTTCAGTTCTTAATAACCTTGCTAACTTAGCAAAAGTGGGGCTGGCTGAATAGCTCTGTCTAGTTGAAACAACAGGATTAGGTAGTCTGAAAACAGATATTTCAATATAGCTCATCTGCAACAATTCAGGCTGTCAATACCCAAAACCAAAGACTATCATTCTCGGTTTATATAGAATTGCATGAGGATAGGGACTTAACCAAGTTCTGTCAAACCATTTACATACATCCTCGCATGGCCTTGGCATTCCCATGGCCCCTTCAAGGAATAATTTTTCTCATTTCTTCTCAATTCGGTGGAAAAAAGCACTAAATTTTAAGTACCATCCGAATCCTTATATATGTGGCTACTGAGTACCTATTACATATACTGCATAAACAACACAAGGTTATTTCTGGTCTTCCTGTTCATCCATAAGTAAGTATTTAGCTTTCTTTGTAAACTTTCATTTCTCTTAGTCATCCGTCTCTCCTCATTTCTTCTCCCCCGTCTTCCACAGCTGACTCTCACTCACAGAAAATTCATTATTATTAGGGGTTCACTCTGGTTTTTCTTCCCTTATGGCTTCCCCGCTTCAACTATAGACTGCTTAGCATTCCAAATCCATTTCTTTGTATGATCACAGATTGCAAATATTCAGAAGCTGGTGATTAAAGGGAGGGAGAGGAACCCCATTCTTGATCTGAACCAGAGAAAGGGAGCAGATGCTATCAGATGCCCCATTTTAATGGCATACAAATAACACGACTCAAACCGGTTCGGGTGCAGTCTGCATACATCAGACGGGAGGAGATGGACTGCTGAGTTTGCAAAGGGGGTGTACATAAAAGCTGACTTTGGTTTGGTACCTATAATTACACCCAAGCCCTAGTTTGCATTTTGATTGTCTCAGGAAGAAAGAAAAGAAGGAAGGAAAACAAGAAAGAAAGAAAGAGAGAAAGAAAGGGAAAGGGAAGGAAAGGAAAGAAAAGAAAGAGAAAGAGGATGGGAAGATTAAATTTTGGTTTTTTTCTTAATGGAAGAGACTCAGATATTGTTTCCCTGTAGAATTTTGTGTATTTATTTATTTATTAATTATATTCTTATAGAATTGATTTTGTTTTTTATTAAACATTTTTAATGCTTATTTATTTTTGAGAGAGAGAGAGAGAGAGAGAGAGAGAGAGAAAACATGTGCACAAATAAGGGAGGGGCAGAGAGAAAGGGGAGAGAGAGAATCCCAAGCACACTCCCTGCTGTCAGCCCAGAGCCCCATGTGGGGCTTGAACTCACAAACCATGAGATCATGACCTGAGCCAAAATCAAGCATAACCAACTGAACCACCCAGGCATCCCTAGCATTTATTTTAAACTGGAACTTTTCTTACAGAGGACACCCCTGAGAATGGTAAGGGGAAAAAAGGATGTAATTGCTTAGACTTTCATAATAAATGCCACATGGATTCTATAGGAAGCATTAATTACAAGCCTGAATTAAACTTTGAAATGATTAGAAGAGAAACAGTCCTTCTGCCTAAATCTACATGTAATATTTATACTCATTTAACAGTGTTTGGTAAGAATTTATTCGGTGCAGGGGCACCTGGGTGGCTCAGTCAGTTAAGCATCCAACACATTGGTTCAGGTCATCTCACGGTTCAAGCCCTGCATCAGGCTCTGTGCCGACAACTCAGAGCCTGGAGCCTGCTTCAGGTTCCATGTCTCCCTCTCTCTCTGCCTTTCACCTTCTTGCACTCTGTCTCTCTCAAAAATTAATAAACATTAAAATTTTAAAAAAGTTATTCGGTGCAAACATTTTTTTGCCTCTACTCTCCTAAGTAACTGGCTGCCCATCCTCCCAATCGAATGGGCAAGTAAAAGATTAACCAGAGAAAAAAAACCCTAGATCTCCTATATATTTTATATAGGAGTTCACAAAGAAATGAAAACTCAAAAAGGTAGCCAGATGATTGACGTTTTTACACCATCTTAGGCAGAAAAAAAGGAAAAGGGATTTTGAGCTCTGGGGAGGAGGAAGCAAGTTATGGGATGTCGACGAGAGGAAATATATGGTAAATAAGGTTTATCTTCTTAGGCAGATAAGAGTCTCTCAAGTGACAAGAGTTGTCTTTGGGAGTAGCTTTTCTGCATCTGTGGTTTCTCCATGGCTGTTAGCTCACTGTTATCCATATGCCAAATAGGCACATTTTGGGGTGGCGTATTCTGGTACACTGTGGTGTTCATGGTTAATGCAGGAGAGTTCCTGTCCTCAAGGAAATTTATAACCTAAGAGGAAAATGAGACAGATGTATAGAGTGCTGTGGATGCTAAGAAAATGTAGATTTTGCTCGTATTTAAGAGATTTTAGGTTTTGTGAAGAAGGTGACATCTTAAGAATGGGTAGAATTTGTATCTCTGACAAATGGAGAGAAAATGGCAAGGATACGGGCAGGAAATTTCAGGAAATGTTTAGTGATAGGTGAATAGTGCTGTTTGGTTGAAGGAGATATTAGGAGAAATGCACTGGAGAAGAAAACAAGTACCAGATCACAGGGTATTTGAGGCCGTTTGAGCTGTTTCATTTTTATTCAGTGAGTCCTAGGAAGTCCCTGGGTGTTATTGAAAAGAAAGTTGACATACTGAGTGTGAGTTTTAGACAGTTCTTTGACAGTGGGGTGCCTGCGTGGCTCAGAGGATAAGCATCCTTCAGCTCGGGTCATGATCTCATGGTTCACGGTCAAGTCTGAGCTCCACATAAGGATTTTTGCGGACAGTGCAGAACCTGCCTGGGGTTCTCTCTCTCTCCCTCTCTCTCTTTGCTCCTCCTCCACTTGCTTATGTTCGCGCTCTCTCATTTCTCACGCAAAATTAACAAACAAACTTAAAAAAATATAAGGAAGTTCTTTTTTTTTTTTAGAAAGTTCTTTGACAGCAGTTGGAAAATGTTTACAGGAGGTAAGACTAGAGTCTCAGAATAGAGTAAGGAACCCATTATGTAACTTAAGACTTAGACATGGTGAGGAAAATAAGATATATATATGAAGAGTGTTTAGAGGTAGAATCCACGTGATTTGGCAACTGCTTAAACCCATACCTACCTCTTCAGGGGAAAGGGAAGCATGTGGTGAGAGGAAAAGGCTTAAGTAAGGATTTTGTAAATGACAGAAGCTCAATTTGATTCACCTAAAAAGTTAAAAAGGAGATTTTTTTTTTTTTTTTGCAAATTAGGTTACTCACCTAACTTTGGGAATGTTAAAAAGGAGACAGCAAGTCCCAAATGGAGTCACTTGTGCTAAACCCCAAGTCAGCAAACCTTGACTTAACTTCATTTTAGTTTCAATGCTCAGGAATGTAACCTTCAGCCAGTCAACAGGGAATTACCTGGTCAGCACTAGTGAGGTATCTGCCAGATAGACCCCTTCCATTTGCCTTAGGAAAGCAACTGCCTGGAGCCATGTATTCTGTGCTCATAATTTCTTTTTTTTTCTTTTGCTCCCTTTCCACCCTTTTTTTTTTTTAATGTTTATTTATTTATTTTGAGAGAGAAAGAGAGAAAGCAGGAGTTCACGCATGAGCAGAGGAGGGGGAGAAAGAGAGAGAGAATCCCAGGCAGGTTCTGCACTGTCAGCACAGAGCCGGCCTCATGCCTCAATCTCACCAACCAAACCGTGAGACATGAGATCATGACCTGAGCCAAAATCAAGAGTCAGATGCTTAACAGACTGAGCCATTCAGGCTCCCATCCCTTTCCACCTTTAAAAACCTTTCTTTCCTACAGCTCGGGACGTTTTTATTGCTAGATGGGATGCTGTCCAACTCATGAATCATTGAATAAAGCCAATTAGATCTTCCAATTTATTCAGTTGGATTTTTGTTAATTTAAGAGGAAGGACAGAAATAGAGCCAACTATAGACAGTTGAATCAGGGCCTCAGATGTCATTCTTCCTCCATATCCTCTCATTGGATGCAGCCTTTGTCCTTTTCTACCACAGAGAAGCTTTCTCCATGCCAGAAGATCATCATCAAAGCTGGTTCTTCTAACTGAGCTCCTACAGAAAGATGGGGTCTTCTCCTGAGCAAGCTCGGACCTTTCCAGAAATGGACACTGATGGATGGGCTTGGGTCATGCATCCATCTCTTGGACCAGTCACTGGACCTGACATCTGAGGTGCTGATTTTGGCATTTCCTGCTAGAAAATCACAGTGGAGGGTCCCGGAAGGCATAGCCACAGGGGAACTTCCTGGGTATAGAGGCATCTCAGCCACCTCAGTGGGGGACACAGCACAGAAGACAGAGGAACATAAATTGTGACTGGGGCTCTGGGCCACAAGGTTTGGGAGAATAATGATGCTGTTAACAGATAAGGAAATGGGTTTGGGTGAAGTAACCAATTTTATTGTAGACATCTTATTTTTTTTTATTATTATTTGTTTTTTTGTAGACATCTTATTTTTAAAGTATATTAGGCTAGCTGTACCGCTACCGTCTTTTGCTCAGTCCCGCGGTGCTGGCAGGATGGGCAAGTGTCGTGGTCTTCGTGCTGCCAGGAAGCTCTGTAGCCACCAACAAGACCAGAAGTGGCACAATAAATGGTACAAGAAAGCCCATTTGGGCACAGCCCTGAAGGCCAACCCTTTTGGAGGCACTTCCCATGCAAAAGAAATTGTGCTGGAAAAAGTAGGGGTTGAGGCCAAACAGCCAAATTCTGCCATCCGGAAGTGTGTCAGGGTCCAGCTGATCAAGAATGGCAAGAAAATCACCTTTGTACCCAATTATGGTTGTTTGAATTTTATTGAGGAAAACAATGAGGTTCTGGTTGTTGGATTTGGTCGCAAAGGTCATCATGCTATTGGTGACATTCCCGGAGTTCGCTTTAAGGTCATCAAAGTAGTCAATGCCTCTCTTTTGGTCTTGTACAAAGGCAAGAAGGAAAGACCAAGGTCTTAAGTTTTGATGATGAAGACATGACAATAAATTTTCAAAAACCAAAAAAAAAAAAAAAAAGGATATTAGGCTCCTATGTATAGATGGCCCTTAGAAATAGGGATATTTAATTTTTTAGGAGAAATTGGCTTTTTGTTTTTGTTTTACATTTATTTATTTTCAAGAGACAGAGAGAGGCAAGGCACAAGTGGGGGAGTGGCAGAAAGAGAAGGAGACACAGAATCTGAAGCAGGTTACAGGCTCTGAGCTGTCAGTCCAGATCCCAATGCAGGGCTTGAACTTACAAACTGTGAGATCATGACCTGAGCCAAAGTCAGAGGCTCAGCCGACTGAGCCACCCCAGGTGCTCCCAGAAATTGGTTTTTAAACTGTGGATTTGGGAGTCATTAGCACGTAGGTTATGATAAAGCTAAAATAGATAAGATTGTTCAGAGAGGAGGCTGGAGGGCAGAACCTAGGAAATTTATACCATTTTAATGGTGGACCTAAGGAGATAAAATGACAAAAAAGAGTGAGAAGGAGCTATCAAATAACAAGGAGGGGGTGCCGCTGGGTGGTTCAGTCAGTTAAGCATCTGACTTCCGCTCAGGTCATGATCTCACATTTCATGGGTTTGGGTTCAAGCCCTGCATCAGGCTCTGAGCTGTCAGCACAGAGCCAGATTCTGTGTCTCCTTCCCTCTCTGCCATTCCCTCACTTATGCCGTCTCTCTTTCTCTCAAAAAATAAATAAACATTAAAAAGTTTTGAAAAAGGCAAATAACAGGGAGGGAAATGGGTAAGAGGATATAAAAAAGTCACTGAGTGATTTGTAGGTTCCCTTTGGCCTTCTTTGTGAAATCAACAAATTGCCTATTATGGCCACTGGACTTTGTCAGGACAGCAAGGGAGACAGAAAGGAAATAGAAGACAGATATTACCTGATGTGAGGAAAACTTGCAAACTCTCAAGAATGGGGTAAAATAATGGTAGACTACTTGAGAATGTGCTCAGGTAGGGCCAGTGGCTGGTCAGCACACTGATAATACTTGTCCCTTCTGCCACTTCTGGCATATGCACCAGAAGTCGCTAAAAGAGAATAAGGGGAAGAACAGAATGTGACAACCCATGAAAGCGTTTGTTTATCAGCTCATTGTAACCGAAAATTACATATGAGACATAGTGCCTAACGAACACACAGCTGTTCAAAGGGTGATCACCCTCCTGGCTGAGGGCTAGGCTTAAAAATATCATATAACAATTGTCATTGAAAGAGAACAATCCTCTTATCTGTTTGGATAACAATTCATTTTGCTTATACTTTCTTTTATTACATGTTTGTTTGTTCATTTTGAGAGAGAGAGGCAGAGAAAAATAATCCCAAGGAGGCTCCAAGCTGTCAGCACAGAACCCAATGAGGAGTGCAATCTATAAACCATGAGCTCATGACCTGATCAAAATCAAAAGTCAGATGCTTAACCAACTGAGCCACCCAGGCACCCATACACTTTCTTTTTTTTCTTTTCTTTTCTTTTTTCTTTTTCTTTAATGTCTATTTATTTTTGAGAGAGAGAGAGACAAGCAGAGCACAAGCAGGGGAGGGGAGAGAGAGAGGGAGACACAGATTCTGAAGCAGGCTCCAGGCCCTGAGCTGTCAGCACAGAGCCCGGCCCAGGGCTCGAACTCCTGAACCGCGAGATCATGACCTGAGCTGGAGTTGAATGGTTCACCGACTGAGCCTCCCAGCCTCCCCTATACTTTTTTTTTTCCCAACTGAGTTTCTCTAGTGAATGATGACAGATCAGTAAGAAGTCATCATGTAGTGAAACAACCACCGTGTATAAGAAGGTAGGATATCAGGATATGAGTTAGGAACACCACTGTCTCCTGTCCCTGCCTCTGCCCTGCCACAAAACTGTATGTTCCAGCTCTGCAACCTCAAGTAAGTCGCTTAATCTCTGGGCTTCAGAGGCATCAACTAAAAAAAAGCGGGGGGGGAAGGGGGAATGATAATACTTCTTTGGCTCTAGAATGGGGATCTAAGGACGGCTTCCCGACTTTCCTTCTGCTGTGGGATGATCATTCATTCACGTGACATGTGTACAGGGGATACAAGACTGAAAAGGTGTCAGTTTTCCTGTCTTCCAAGAGCCTTACAGTCTGGTCTGGGGAAACAAGGACTATACAACCTGGACACAAGAGTGGAGGCGGCTGAGTTATACCGAGGGCATGAGGACTAGGAGCCCCGCGTCAGGCCAGGGAAGTTCGGGGACTTCCTCAGGGGAAATAGCACTTGAGCTGAGCCTTGAAAGGGGTTTCCATGCCAATAAAGAGAAGAGGGGTTCCAGGCAGGGATAATAGCACAAGGGTTTAAAAGGAGACGTGTTTTGAGGAAGAACAGAAAGCAAACTCGTATTACTGGGTTATAAAGAGCAAAGCATGAAGTTGAAGAAAACTCAGGGCTGGACAGGTGGTCAGATGTATCGCTCAACCAAAACAGTTACTGAGCACTCACTGGTTGAAGGGGATACAGTGGTCCCCCCTTACTGACAGGGGGTATATTCCAAGACCCCCCCAGGGGATGCCTGAAACCGTGGATAGTACCCAACCCCATATATGCTGTTTTTTCCTACACATACATACATATGATAAAGTGTAACTTGTACATTAGGCACAGTAAGAGATGAACAACAATAGCCAATAATAAAATAGAACAGTTATAACAATACACTGCACTAAAAATTATGTGACTACGGTCTTTGTCTCTCAAGGCTACTTCTTGTATTGCACTCCTACTTCTTGTGATGACGTTGGATAATAAAATGCCCATGTCAAGAGATGACACGAGGTGGATGACGTGGGTGCTGTGATGTGGCTCCAGACTTTCTGAGGATTTTCATCAGTAGGAAGATCATCTCCTTCTGGACCATGCATGGTAATGGAAATGCAGAAAGTGAAGTCCTGGGGAAAAGGGAACTGATAATGTGCTAGATGTCAGGCTCCGTATGAATTACAAGATCCTGGAGAATGGTTTGGGAAGGCTACAGTGAGAAAGAACAGAAATAAAGCTGTGAGAGAATCCAGGAAAGACATGTTACAAATTTATGAAAGACAGTGGCTGGAGGAGGGGGAGAAAGATTTAAGAGATAGAATCAACCCTTAGTTTAGTGAATGAGGCATAAGGGGAAGAAAGAAGAAAGGATCACTTTCAACTTTCTGGCTTGGGAAACTGAATGGACAATGGCGGTGTTCCCAGAGCCAGGAGGTATAGGAACCAGGTTGGTGGAGAAACATGAAGTTTGGGCACTCATATCTTTCATCTGCTTGTGTTTTATGGCTGTGACATCCTCCTTCTTATTTCTGAAGGTACTGAAGTATTTTTGTTTGCCTTCTGCCTGTTCCTCACTCTTGCCTTCTGCAGAATTTGGAGTCAGCGAGTAGAGTTTCAGGGTTTATTCCAGATGGGTTGGCTCCTTCATTGGCCACAGTCTCATCTTGGATGTTCTAGGCTGGAGGTTACTCTATTCTGATCAATAGTCACCCCTCTTCCTCCGTCTCATGACTTTCAGAACTTTTTGGAATCTCTACTCCTCTCGTGGATTCTATTGTAATCACTTTGTTAGGCTGTGTTAGGAAATGTCCACATCTTACTTCTTTACTATGGTTTTAATGTGGTTTTTGGAGAAAAGGTAAGTGGACACGCTCAGTCTTCCATGTTAAACCAGAAGCTCCTGAATTTGATCTATGACAGGATATGTTTAATAGTTATGGTGCATCTTGGTAGAGATATAAGGTAGGTAGTTAGCTATATGTATGGACTTGGAATTCAGGACCCAAAGCTAAATTACAGGTAAAGATCTGGAGTTCCTGGTATAGAAATGATGGGTGGGGGTGAGGCTGCCGCGGGAAAGCGCACAGAATGAGAATGAAAGAGGAATTTAGCATAAGGCTGGGCGCCATAGGTATTTAAGATACTTGTTTTTCGGATACAATATTCCTAGTATGCTAGTTAGGGAGACTAATGATAGTTCAGAACTTTTCCCTTATGGATAAAAAGCACTGAACTGGGCTCTGCGAGTTCAAGAAAGTTGCATTTAATATGTAACAAAGGTGTAAATGCTGTAGCAAGACGATTAGGTGTAACAGAGTTGAACAGGGGCAGGATAGGAGTTCCTGAGATGGGACAGATAATGAAGGGTGTCACCAGTTCCAGATGATACTATCTAACTCTTTTGGTTCCAGGCCCATTCTTATGAGTCTGCTGAATGATGACTGCCGTGATCTGCTTTCCCATTCTTTTCTTCTGCTGAGAATGTGGCCCGGATTCAAGTACCATTGTTCAGTGCCGTATGTCTTGATAGTCTCCACACATTCAGTAAATATTTACGGAGGCCTTAAAATATGCCAGACTCTGGGGGAGGTGCCGGGGATATGAAAATATATAAGATAACATTCCCGCCTTCAAAGAGCTCATTTATATGCATAGACTGCTCTTCGTACTTTAATTCAGTGTTGCTGACTTCCATTAATTTATTAGCAAAGATCTTGCGATTAGCTTTTAGGGAAAGTTTGGCTCTCCTTCACATAGGTAGATACGGAAATTCTTATTTTGGTGCTCAATGTGGCCATTTTATGTCTCTGGTTAAACAAAAGGTGAAGATTTTTTTAAATCTATCTAAAGAGTGATAGAAAAGTCATTACTGACTCCTTAGAGCACAGTGCCTGGTTAGCATAGTGAAATCTCACTACATGTTAGTTTACTTAGTCTTTTTGGTTTTATTACCTTAAATTATTTTTAGTAAGCAAGGATTCTGAAAAACCACAAGCCACAGCCCAATAGCACATATCAGAGAGGGCCAATAAAGAAAAGGTTTACGAGTAGAATGTAAGATAAGCTCAGTTGGCAAGCAAGTCATTGATTTTAAAAACTACGACTAGTCAAAGAACAATTGTCTTTTGCCTTCCTTATAAACATCAACAGTAAAACATAAGTGAATTCTTTAACCTGGAATTTAGGCTGTTGCATCTCTAATGTCAGGTGCATTGTTTTTTTTTTTTTTTTTTTTTTTTTTAACCCCTGTGAGTTTTAAAAGTGTCCAAAAGAGATAGGGAAAAATTCATTAAGCAGAGAATAAAAATGTAGGTTGGCAAACGGGTGAGTAGAGAATTAATCTAGTATCATGCATTATTATTATTACCTAAATGAATTAAATTTGTAATTAACATGGTGATAATAGCAATGGAATAAGAAGAAGGAAATTGGACTTTTTTCTAGTGTAGGTAAAATTTGAAACTTCTTGTATTCATTGATCCCTTCAATGAACAAATACACTCATGTGCTGAGTGCTGGGGATACCAAGATGAACTGATGTCTCCTCCTTCTTGTGGATATGCACTAATAGCTAAATGAATTCCCACCCAAGAAAGTGACAGGGTAGCGTGTGCAAGATGAACTGTAGTTTTGAAACTGGCTCCCGTTTTACGCCAGTTATCTAGTGCTGCCACCTGCTGGGCATTTTCTTTTTTACAGCATGTAACCAGCCCAGACCGAGAAACCAGAATTCCCTTGGCGGCCAAGCCTCCCTTCTCTATCTGCCTACTGGACCATACACTCTTTCTTGATGAGTATACCTTCCCTCCATCTTTGCACTAGCCCTCCCCACCCCACGTGCTGGCACCAACCCTAACTCTTCCAGAATTGCGGGCTCCTCTCTTACCAGGGTGCTGAGTCACCAGCCCAGGATGCCCTAGGGCAATTGCCTCACTCTCTTCTTCCTCTCCCTTCCTCCCAGTTCTGCTACTGAGCTTCTGTTTGAAGGTTTGATCCTCTTTGGCCTTCCTCCCGTTGTTGTGGGAGTTAGAGTTTCTTGCCAGGACATTGGTAGTGTGTGCCTGAGTTGCTCAACGTTGGCAGGAAGAGGCCAAAGGCCATGGCACCAAACGCTTCCCCCCAATTTTGAACTTACTCTCACTTCTGTGTAGGGGAACGGTGTTGTGGGTGGGAGTAGTTTCCTTACTTCCTCCTGAGCAGTCTGGTTCAGGTCCTCGGAGCTGCTGCTTCCAAACATCGATCAGAAGTCAGGGCACAGGGGAGTAAGGATTAAATAGGTCATTTTCTTTGCATCATCAATTCTTGAAGTGAGTTAAATGCCTTCAGGGGTGGTTTCATCATTACAAAGGAGCCCACCACAGCCTGCACAGCCTCCCGCCTCATTTGGCCCCGTTTCCAGCCAAGGGTTTCCTATGGATTGCTACTATTTTGCCCAGAAAACATTGATCTGCTTAATTCTTAGACTCCTTGGCTGGACATGAAATCATGGAGGCCACCTTGTCCCACTGCTTGTCATCACATCAAAAATGACTCTGCATTTAAGTAGATCAGAATGACTGTCAGAATATTAAATATCTTTTTTTAAAGAAACTCAATGCTTACTTTATACTTTTTATCCCTAAGTTAAATCATGAAGTGGAAAATATACACACAAATTTATTTCTGATGGACACTCCTGAATGTTTGCCCTTCTTGACTCTGAAATTTTTTTATTTACTTGTTTATTTTTTAATTTACATTCAAGTTGGTTAGCACATAGTGCAGTAATGATTTCAGGAGAAGATTCCAGTGATTCGTCCCCTACGAACAACACCCAGTGCTCACCCCGACAAGGGCCCGGCCTGAGTCCTCCTGTCCACTTGGCCCATCCCCCTCCCACAGCCCCTCCAGCAACCCTCAGTTTGTTCTCTGTATTTAAGAGACTCTCGTGTTTTGTCTGCTTCCTTGTTTTTATATTATTTTTGCTTCCCTTCCTTTATGTTCATCTGTTTTGTACCTTAAATTCCTCATATGTTGACTCTGAAATTTGAAGAGTGTACCTGGAGTTCAGTGAAATGCACTAAACCTTGAGAAGGAAGGCCAGAGGGAACAGGGCACTAAACAATTTAACTGCTGAATCTCTTTGCTGCAACTCGATTTCCTGGTTCTTCTCTTTTCCTTTCTAAGCTGGACAAACCATCCCCTCAACTCCTTCAGCCCTGATCGTTTCTCTGACTCTACTTAACGTTCGCCTTACCTCTCCCTCCTTGCTAAACTCATGAGTGGTTACGGACCCACCTAACACAGCCTGGAACACTTCATACTTGAATTGTCCTAGGACACGGCCCAGCCTCACCAGCCCTGCCCCCCTTCCTTTCTCCCATGTCTGAGGATAAAGTGATTTTCGTGAAACAAGTTCGTGAGGAGCCTGATACGGATTCCCGGTGCTCCCATCAGTGCTCTGTCCAATAAGAGTATTCCTCGCACAATGAAGTCATGATGTCCATATGTGACGTTCTCTCTCTTCCTCTCTCTCTTTTTAAGTAAGCTCTGTACCCAACATGGGTGGGGGTCAAACTAACGACCCTGAGATCAAGAGTCACAGGCTCCACCAACTGCTCTAGTCAGTGCCAGGCACCTCAGGTCGAATGTGTTCTCCGAAACAAAAGAGGACCCCGAGGAGAGGGATGAGGACGCCGGAAGGCACGCGGCACTAAGAGCTGATTAGGTCAGAGGCCAGGGGGTCTGGGGATGCGAATGTGGGGAGCACAGGAAGCAGGAAGGAGCATGGGCCCGGGCTACAGGATGGGGGACGGGGGGCACCCTCCGATTAAGGGGCATGATCAGGAAAAGGGAGATTTGACTCCCCAGGCTGAATGTAGACCTTGAAAATAAGGACTCAGAAGCACTTAAGATCGAATCGTAATTCTTCAGTGTATTTCACAATGTGAATGATCTATTTTAAAGCATCTCCCCCCCCCCCCCATACTGCCTCATTTCACTGCATTTCATTGCTTTTACCGGAGGTACAGAGTTAAAGGGAAGGCAGGCAAGAGAGAAGTGAAAGTCTAATCTTTCAGAATGATACGCGCTTTTTCATGGCCACTTTTGAGAGTATCGTTTGAAATTCCGTGCTAAACTGAGGGCTCTCCTCCCTTCTCATATCTATATTTTCTTTTCATATTTTTTTGTTTTATGGCTTAAAATATATAACGAAATTAGAACATGCTCGTTGTTTCAAGTCAAACAATATTGAAACATAAACAAAAAGTGTCCTCCTTCAAAACTACCCAGTAGAGAGCTAATGTTAACGGTTTGATGTATCTTTTTACATTTTTATAATAACATGCTGAAGGACCCCCATGTTTCAACAAAAATAAGATAACATATACTCACATTGTAACTTGCTTTTTAAAAAATAATATATATCAATATATTAATTGCTACAAAATATTTCAGGCTTTGGCTGTGCAATTTTTATGCACCTTATTCTCACTGATAGTATTTTCAAGATCTTTCCAGTTTGTTGACACTGTAAATATTGTGAAAATAAAACTCTTTATACACATCTCTCTGCATTCTGGTGCTTTTATTTTTAAAGGATAGAATCCTAAACTTGGGGTTGCTGTGTTAAAGGGTTTGTGCATTTTTAATTAAAAAATTTTTTAATGTTTATTTTTGAAGGAGAGAGTGACAGAACAAGTGAAGGAGGGGCAGAGAGAGAGGGAGATACAGAATCTGAAGCAGGCTCCAAGTTCTGAGCTGTCAGCACACAGCCAGACGTGGGGCTCGAACTTTAAATAAACTCTGAGATCATGACCTGAGCCAAAGACAGATGCTTAAACCACTGAGCCCCCCAAGGACCCCTGAAGTTTTAATTTTAGTAGCTGCCACCAGATAACTTTCCCAAAAGATTTAGGAGTGCAAACTTTGCATTATCACGGGATGGGTTATATACACATTTTGATGATTTCTCTATAACCGATTCCAGCTATGTCGGAGTCTCCATTTTCACTTGTATCCTGATTAGCTTTCTCTCAGTTTAAAGCTCACTCTCTTATGAGTAACTCAAGTTAATCCTCCAACCCTGTTCTAGTCCTTTTGTTCCTGGATGGCCTCTGAGTTTGAGGGGTGCTTGTGTGAAATTGTGACATTAGGGGTGGGCATGTGTTGTGTTCAGACCACAGATGTCTGTCTCTGTCTGGGCTGAACTTGGGCATCGGTCTCTGTTGCTGCTGATTCCTGCAGGGGGTGGGGGGACCCTGTTGTCACATCCCAAATCTCTCGCTTCCTTGTCCTAATCACAAAGACGCATCTGCGGACTCAGCTTCTCAAGGAACCTTGTGATCCCAGCCCCTTCCCCACATCACACTGGGGTATAAGACTCTGTGAGTCCCTCAGACCCTTAAGATCAGCCCCAGCCCTGATTCCTGTCCTGCTCAGGCAGACCTAAGGGCGTCCTCCTACGTTTAGAGTCACTCAGGTTGTCTGCGAAGCCAAGCAAAGGTTCTATTTGCTCTGGAATGCCTCCAAGCTATTTAAGCCACAGAGACAGGCCCTCTGGGAAGGAGGGGCGATCCCAGGCCCCACCAGCCCCTGAACCCTCAGAACAGGCCCCTCAATCCTTGCTTTCCAGAGGGGTTGGCCAAACCCCTTCCTCTGAGCCGGACACGCCTTTTATGACGTCACGTACTTCTCTCTGTGGTTATAAATACCATGTACTGGGTCCTCCAGGTTTTGGCTCTGGGTATTTCAAGCCAGACTTTGGGGATTAAAAAATACCAAAAACATGTTTGTTTTTTTCTTTCTCAAGTGCCTGGCTCATAATTGAAAGCCATAGCTTTTAACCTTTAAGACCTTTTGCTCTGCTACGGACTTTATAAAATTATTTTCAAGAGTTTAAAAGTTAAGCATTTCATTGTTCAACCTGTATCATTTCTGTATCTCGAGGTCTAAAAAACCCATCACTCCATGAATGGTCGGGGGGAATAAAGATAAACAAAAGGAATTTGTGAAAAAAAACCCCACATAAATATCCAAATATTACCCCACCACAAGAGAAAAGTATATATTCATTGCACAATTAATTATGGAGGTGATGAAAAAAAACTTTTATTTGCAAAGATTCCATCTTGAGGGGAGGAACTGGATTGGAGGAAACCCCTCAAATTGCCGTGGGGTGAGGACTGAGATGCTAGGGACATGTTAGAACACAAGTTGGTTTCCTAACTACTACACGGTAAGACAAAGGAAAGAGCGTGTTTGTACCAGTGAAGGAGCAGGGAGGTTAATGAGCTGAGGGGACTGAGACAGAGAGAAGGCAAGAAAGACGGCAGGTTGATGACATGGCAAATTGTGACATATTCTATGATTTCCTGAATCTCCAGTACATTCTCTCGATCTATAAGAAAGACGCTTGGTCTAAGCGTGTACAGTGAAGAGCTGCACTTTGAACGCAGCACGACGCAGGACTAAACAGAACCAATGCACGTCGATAGAAAGTGTCCAGTCACGTGCAAAAATGAGGCCGGCTCCACAAGAGGTTCCTACCCGCCCTCTGCTGCTCTGGTCACTTACTGGCTCTTCCCTCTTAGTATCTGCCTTCTCCTCTTGTACCTTCCTCGCCCGTGCGGGTGCTGGGTTTCCACACCTTAGTGCAATGGCCTGCCTTTCCTCCTCTGCTGCCAGGCAGCACCAGAGAACCATAGTCACCCGCAAACCTGAGTCCAGGATTGCTTTTTCAAAAATACCCTCTTCGCGTACCTCCTAGAGACGCTTTTTTCCACTTTCACTTCAAGTCTCAGCAAGCCACGTGACTTCACGCATCCGGTCGACCTCCCTGAAAGTGCGACGCTTTTCACGCACACGCAGGCTCACACGTGTGTGTTTGACAACTATAGTAAGACTCACTGCACATTGCTTGTCTCAGTGGTATCTTATCAGGGTATACCCGGATGTTGTATAATGTGTGTGTATGTGTCTGTGTGTTTTGAATATTGTATATAATATGTATATAAATCCTTAACATAATTATATTCATGTTTGTATTGTAAATAGTATATGCAAATAGACACTGGGACATTAAGTGGCTGCCATTAAGACCGTCCTTGGCTTGTTGAGACATTCCAAAGAAGCAAGCGCTTATTTAAAAGTTTCTTAAAGACGCAGGAACCTGAGAACTGCATCACATAACAGGAGTCAAAACTTCTAAAACTCCTCTTTAGGCACCTCCTTTCCCCAAACTTTTATTCGTCTTAGGAGCGACTCAAATGTTTTTATCCCTGCTAATCTCTAGGAGCCCTAATCTCATCCTTGCTTTATATTACAGATCCCTTCTGCTTTCTCATCTGCCTTCCTTTGGCCCCTGGGATCTTTTGTTTCCTCCCACATAGCTCCTATTTTATGTAGATAGATCTACCACTTCTCAAAGCTTCTTTAATTCTGTGTCTACACCCACGACTCACCCCTCCTCTCAGGTTAACAAAATCCCCTAATTCAGTCTCTTAGAGGCAGGAAAGCGGAAAATATTCTAAATTCTTATATTTCAAGAGCTATGTGTTGGCCCTGAGTATGTAGATCACTGCAGCTAGGCCTGATTTTTGATGGTAGAGAGTTCTGATGGGTCAGTGCCCTTGCAAGAGCACCTGTTACATGATTTGAATACTACCTCTGTGGTAGCAGAGAGAGACGCAAACATTACCCATTTAAGAACTGCAGTGGGGAAAATCTGATTAGGGAAGAAAACTGTCTTTGTTAAGCGTTTTGTTTGAAAAAGTTAGCCACAAGGCATGGCCTAGTGACCTAGCAGTGGGACAAAGAAGAGTACATTTCCTTGCAAAATAAAGGTACAATTTGGGGCGTCTGGGTGGCTCAGTCGGTTAAGCATCTGACTCTGGCTCAGGTCATGATTTCGCAGTCCGTGAGTTTAAGCCCAAGTTGGGCTCTGTGCTGACAGCTCAGACCCTGGAGCCTGCTTCAGATTCTGTGTCTTCTTCTCTCTCTCTGCCCCTTCCCCACTCACTCTCTGTCTCTCAAAAATGAATAAACGCTAAAAAAATAAAGGTACAATTTTGAGTTTTAAAAGGCAACATTAAGAAGAATTTTGAGTTTTAGAAGGCAAGAAGTTAGGAACAGATAGAAGAAAACAAGAGCTAAGCAGCATGACATTAGTTTAAACATAATTAGGTGCCAGGCCTGTTCTAAGTGCTTGACTTACATGAACTGATTTGAGCCTCCCAACAGCAATAGGAGTTAAGCACTATTACTATTATCCCCTTAGTCAAGTGGAGAAATGGAGGCACAGGAAATGAAGTAGCTTAACGAGGTATCAGGGAAAACCCCACGTTGCAAAGAGTAACAGGCTTGCAAGGAGAGGAGAGGGCCAGCACCAGGCTGGCCTCCCTTCACGTTACAGGGGTCGAAGTGGACAGGAGACCAAACGGATGAGACCAAGATGGTCTGGGACTCACAGCGCAGCAAACAGTGGGAACATCAGCACGGCCACGGGGTCCTCTGCCCCTAAGTCCCACGGGGCCTTAATGGGCCCAGACGGCAGGCACCCACACAGTGGGTCTTGCTGCCTGTGAGGAACCCGGGGTCGAAGGTTCAGCACTTTTTATAGCAAGCGAGTTGTAAAGTATTCACATTGGGAGCGCCGTGACTGACTTAATTGCTTTGTGACTGGCTTCAGACACGGGTGGGGTCAGGGGATGATGGGGTGCTGTGGTTTGGCACCCCCAGCAAGGGCCTGCAGAGACTCCTGGGGCACATGGCGGACTGCCTCCCCCAACACCAAGGTCGTAGCTAGTTAAGCGATGGAATGAGAATGTGAACCTGAGTGGCCTGTTTCAGAGTCCGCACTCACTGCTCCACGGTCGTCCTGCCTCGGATCCGATTTTAAGATAGCTCTTGTTTTATTGTGCACTGGAGTATGAGCTCCTCTTTAAAGGCCACAAAGCGGGGCGCCTGGGTGGCTCAGTTGGTTGGGTGTCTGACTTCAGCTCAAGTCATAATCTCACAGTTCATGAGTTCAAGCCCAGCGTCAGGCTCTGTTCTGACAGCTCAGAGCCTGGAGCCTGCTTTGAATTCTCTGTTCCCTCTTTCTCTCTGCCCCTTCCCTACTCACACTCTGTCTCTCACAAATAAATAAACATAAAAAAAAATTAAAGGCCACGAAGTGTCATAAAGCATTCCCACACAGCTTTAAGTCAGCCACACTTTGGAGGCGAGGGGTTTGGAGCACTGTCAGAGTGACATCCTTTCAAAGGAACGACCAATAGCCCGGGAGGTAAAATGCAGAATGGAAAGAAGGAATTAGGCGAGAGCAGCAAAATGGCCCTACACAGGCTCCCCAGGGATATTGGGAAGGACATGGAGTGTTCTATCTTAAGTGGGAATGGACTGTGAGACCATTTTTATTAAATCTTTTTTTTTAACTTTATTTATTTGTTTTGAAAGAGAGAGAACGTGCCAGCAGGGGAGGGGCAGAGAGAGAAAGGGAGAGAGAGAATCCCAAGCAGGCTCTGCACTGCCAGCACAGAGCCCGATGCAGGGCTCAAACCCAGGAAGTGTGAAATCATGACCTGAGTCGAAGCTGGACACTTAACCACCTGAGCCACCCAGGTGCCCCCAGTTTTTATTAAATTTTAAAGCACAAGATGGCCTTACAAAACTGGAGGGCTTGGGAATTTCCATGGGCTAACATCTGGGGGAAGGACAGATGGATCAGTAGGTATATGATGGGTAGATAATAGAAGGAGAAGGAAGGAAGGGAGGGAGGAAGGACAGAGGGAAAGAAAGAAGGAAGAAAGGAAGGAAGGACAGAAAGAAGAAAGGAAAGAAGGAAGGAAGAGGGAAGAAAGGAAGGGACAGAGGAAGGAAGGAAGGAAGGAAGGAAGGAAGGAAGAAAGGAAGGAAGGAAAGAAGGAAGGAATGAAGGCAGGCAAGAATTCCATGGCATTCACACTGTTGGGGGCATTAATGATCACCACAAGCCTGAGAAGGAGCAATCATTATGCCCATTTCATAGAGGCGGAAACTGCAGCTCAGGACGGTAACTTGCGCAGCACTACATAGAAAGTGTCAGACCCAGAAATGTAACCCAGGCGTTCCTAACTCTAAAATGCAGACTCCTCCCATTCTACCACACTGCCTGTTAAACCTGAGCAGGAAGGACAATGTGCTGAAAACACCAGTAATGGTTGAAACCCCTCAAGTAATCGCACGCCATCAGCGCCCCCTACAGTATGGGCCGGGTACATCTCCACGGGTTGCACCCAGAAGCTGACGGTTTTTCTCAGAGCCGGAGACTCTTTGCTTTCACCCTTTCAGAAGGTTTTAAAAGGATAATTTACACAGCCAAGCTCTGGATAAAGGAATGATGTAACCCCCCCCAGGGTTATCGGTTATCTGATTATGAATATCAGAACAATACTGGGTTTCATCGAATGTAAGGTGAAATCTAAGACACCTTCCAATTTCAGCCATGCTGAAATTTGACAAGTGAGCATCTTAGAATTGACCAAATACAGTATTAAAAGAAGACCAGAGAAGGGGAAAAAATGTATAATACTTAAGTTTTTCCCTTTCTCAGAGTGACCAGTAAGATTTTTTTTTTCCTGTGTCTGTACTAAAGGTTGATTTTGTTTTTGTCATTAGAGGATTATTGATGTGTGAATTTCAGTCCCTACACTGACGCCTACACACACAGAGGCATAAAATATTTCCCGAGGACCAAGACATTGATATCAGTGGTTGCTCCAGGAAACAGAGATGAAAAGTCAAGAGTGAGGATGAAGTTTACTTCTCAATGAATATCTTTTGCATGGTTTAAAATTTTACCCATGTGCATATTATACTTTTTAAGACTCCTGTAAAAACAAATTGTACGTAAACCAGATTGCTATTGACGGCAATTCAAATGACTATGACTCCAATTAATCATATTATCTACCCACTTGATGCTAAGTATTTTCTTATATCATGCTTTCTTTGTCCTTAGGAAACTGTTGATTAATTTTAAGGTAGCTGGAGACACTGAGTTGATTTCTATCAAAGTTAGATAGTGGATCCTTTTTTATATTAGGGGATGATTGGGATTATGGGTCACAACCTCTTGTAAGACATCCTTAGAGAATCTGTCTTTTCTCATAAGACAACTTCCATGCAGACTATAAAGTAGAATGCCACTTAAATACCACCCCTACTTTTTGCATCTGTTTTTATCTCATATTCTTCTACAACATATTGACAAAAGCATATGTTTAAAAATACAATAATTCCAGGGACGCCTGGGTGGCTTAGTTGGTTAAGTGGCCAGCTTCAGCTCAGGTCATGATCTCGCGGTTTGTGGGTTCGAGCCCCGCGTCGGGCTCTTTGCTGACAGCTAGCTTAGAGCCTGGAGCCTGCTTCAGATCTTGTGTCTCCTTCTCTCTCTAACCCTCCCTTGCTCCCACTGTCTCTCAAAAATAAATAAAAAACAAAAAAAATTTTTTTAATTAAAAAAAATACAATAATTCTAGAGCACCTGGATGGCTCAGCCAGTTAAGCATCAAACTTTGGCTCGGGTCATGATCTCATGGTACATGAGTTTGAGCTCTTCATCGGGCTCTCTGGTGTCAGCACAGAACCAGCTTCAGATCTTTTGTCTCCCTCTCTCTCTGGCCCTGCGTGCACTCGCTCTCCTTTCCTCCCTCTCTCTCAAAAATAAGTAGCCATTAAAAAATAAAAATAATAAAAAAAACAATAATTCCTAAACTGCACAATATATATAGTCCTTTTATAAACATGATAACCCTTACGTTTCCTTTATAGCAATGGTTTTCAATTGGGGATCATTTTGTCCCCTGCTCTCCAACAACATTTGGTAATTTTTGGAGACATTTTTAGTTGTCATAACAAGGTAGGTGGAGCTAGTGGAGCTGCTGACTGGAATCTAGTGGGTGGAGGCCAGAGACATTACGGTGCACAGAACCAGACTCTACAACAAAGAATTAGCCAGTTCAAAATGTTAGTAACGCTAAGGTAGAGAAAACATGCCTCACAGTTTCCTCATATTATTCAAGGGAAACGTACTTAAAGCTGGCCTTGAATGAAGGAAAATCAACTGGCAAGGGTCAGGGGAGCGAGGTGAGGGGATAGATACAGCAGTAGCAATAGTGCGTCGCTAAGTGTTTTAGAACTTTGCTGATTACAAGATGATATATCTTATCAGTAAATGAAGATGATCTAATCTTTAGGCTGGACTAGATATTAGTTGATCTGGTAATTTTTCAGTTGAAGAGAACTGAGGCTGGAAAATCTTGTGACAGGCATGGCTGACCATAGTTCCCCGAAGCAGTGATTCTACACAAATGGCACTCAGCGAGAGGGGAAGGGCAGCATATGAAGAAGACAGGAGCCATAGAGGTGGAGAGAGGTTGGCACAATTATTGCCACAGTTCACCTTTGGCTGAGGTAATAGAAATAAAAGTATTTTTTTCAAGGTGCTCAACGGCCTTTTCCATCATCACCAAGTGGGGAAGGCTTAGGGTTTTAAAATGACTTCAAATTTTAGCAAGCCTAAAATATTAATACATTTTTAAATAAGTCAAGAAGCAAAAATGTGCCTGGCATGCACATGCATTGAGGTCACAGGAAAAACAAGTAACACTCTTAAAAGAGCTGTGACCTTAGCTTCCAACGCCAGTGCAGAACTGTGATGAGGTAGTCTGAGTCCAGAGAAGAATATCAGGTAAACTAGATTGACTTGAATAGCTCTTAGAAGGAGGGTGGTGAATAGGCTTTCCTTTATTCTCCAAATCTAATCAGTTAGCAGTGGCTTCTTGAAACTCTATACCATCAAGGATTCTAAGACAGAAGTAGAACTTGGTGGGACAGTGTGGTGTGTCATGATATGTAACAATGCCTGTCATGGGCTTGAGAATGGATTATGGTAGAAATATTTGACATTTCCTGACCTAAGACCAAAGCAAGTTAAATGAACTCTTCTAACTCTATCTCAGATATTAAATCTGAGATCTTACCACTATGATCAGAGGAAAGGCTGGCCATACTTATCATGTAAACCGAAGGCAGAGATTTTTGCAAGAAACAGCGCAAGAGTAACACAATGTCCTGATGTCTATCGTGCCCAGCTCTTTTGGGACATCTTTGGTCAATTTCCCCTTTTATGGAACAAAATGCAAATGGACTCCTAACAAATGCAAATCAAAACCACAATGAGATACCACCTCACTCCCATCAGAATGGCTGTCATCAGAAAGACAAGAGATATATAACTAGGATTGAGGAAGTGGAGAAGAGGGAACCCCCAGTGCACTGTTGGTGGGAATGTAAATTGATGCAGCCACTGTGGAAAACATTACGGAGGTCCCTCAGGAAATTAAAAATAGAATCACCACATAAACTAGGAATCCCACTTCTGTGTATACATCCAAAGGAAATAACAAGAGCTCAAACAGATAACATGTACCCCCGTGTTCATTGCAGTATTATTCACAATAGCCAAGATATGGAAACCACATAAATGTCTGTCCATTGATGGATGAATAGCTAAAGAAGATGTTATATAAATATGTATATATTTTTTTCAGAAAGCAAAATGAAACTTTGATTTTTTCACTTAAGCATGACTCAGAACTTTCAAGAGACAGAGATTCAGAGATCAATCAAGAGGTATTTCTCTAGCTCCTTTAATTCTCTACCCCAGGAAGACATTCATAAATATCAAAATTATACTCACACTAATTTTAGTCTTCTGTGAAAAAGTAAATGTGTCCAAGCATCTAAGCTGCTCTGAACATCTGTCTTATTGGCGCACACGGAGGGTTTTGCATGTAACTCTTACCTAAAAGGCATGACTGCTTCAGACAAGCATCAAGGGAGCTGCATGTAACCTCGCGTGAATCCGAGTAGGCTCTCACTGTCAGAGCAGACCTTGAAGCAGGGCTTGATCCCATGAACTGTAAGATCATGACCTGAGCCAAAATCAAGAGTTAGTCATTCAACCGACTAGGCCACCCAAGTACTCCTTCCTTCTTAGTTCTTAACTAGTGCGGCATTCCACAGCACCTCTGGTGATGTCCTCTGTGAGGGTGGTAGCCATCAGCATTGCTGTCCACAGACTGGGCAGTTCCCAAGATCTCTTTAATAGTTCCAGAGAGTTCTCTGGTTAAAGAACGGGGCTGCATCTACCAGGAAATGTTGACAATCTCATCAAAAGTGATATTTCCAGGGTGCCTGGGTGGCTCAGTTGGTTGAGTGTCTGACTTCGGTTCAGGTCATGATCTTACGGTTCATGGGTTCAAGCCCTGCATCAGGCTGTGTGCTGACAGCATGGAGCCTGAAGCCTACTTCAAATTCTGTGTCTTCCTCTCTCTTGGCTCTTCCCTTGCTTGTGCTCTGTCTCTCTTACTCTTAAAAATAAATTTAAAAAAACATTTAAAAATGATATTTCTGCTGTGCTTATTATTTTTATGTTTCTTTTTCTCCCTTTTTAAAAAAATATTTATTTATTTTTGGGAGAGCACAAGCAGGGAAGGGGCAGAGAGAGGGGGACACAAAATCTGAAGCCAGCTCTATGCTAACAGACTGATAGCAGTGAACCTGATGTGGGGCTCAAACTCACAAACCTCGAGATCATGACCTGAGCTGAAGTCAGTCACTCAGTCAGTGACTGAGCCACCCAGGTGCCCCTGCTTCTTTTTGTCTCTTGGTGGTTCTTCGAGGGCTTCGGTCATCAGGGCAGATGTAGAAGATACCACTTCAATCTGGGCCTGTCTGCTCTGAATGGCCAGTTTCACTGTGATCCTCAGACCCCTCCCACTACTGGTTGCCTTGGTGATGTCATCACCAATCTTTTTTGGGGACAGACCTAGCGGGTCAATTTTGGGGGCCAGGACACTGACTTCCCACTGGTGCACATCAGGTATATGACTTTGATCTCTCTGGGGTTGAACTTAGGCAACATGGTGGAGGCGGCTGGTGTCAGGATGACCAAAGAGAGTTGCACCTTCACCTTCTCCAGCTTGAAAGCCAAAAGTGCACATTTTAATTTTAAAATGAATTTCTCTTGCTTTATACTGAAAGAACATGCAGTAACCTGCTCAAGTTATGATTTCCCCAACATCCAACAAAATATTAAATTATTATTTTTCAAGCATACTAAAAACAAAGACATATTGTTTTGTAGCAGACAGAATTTTGAAAGTGCTGATTAAATCAAACATGTTAATTATATGACTCAGCTCTATATTTATGTATTGCTTATACTGCCTGTCAAAGGGTAAACCATGTTAAAATATCCCACTACAATTGTGTTTCTAGAATTGTCTCCATGTGTTTCTACTGTGATTTGCTCTGTATAAAACTATATAGTGTTTATGGATAAAATCACATGACTCTTATCATGGTGCAGCTTTATCAATAAAATGGTGGTGTGGGGCCTTCTTATTATTATTTGCTCTACATCATATTTCATTCAATATATATTCCTGCTTTTTTGTTCTTTTTATTCCTTGGCATATCTTTGCCTACCCGCTTACAACTTCTTTGGTCATTTTGGCTTGAGTGTGCTTTACAGACAGCATGACCGAATGTATATGGGTGTGCTTGCATACGGATTTAACTGGTCGGAGAACCACTGTCTCTTACCAGGGGAACAACCCATTTTCATTACCACAGATGTACACGTTGCTGCCCTATGTTACACATGTGACTTGTTTTTATTCACCATTGTTTTCCGCTACAATTGATAGACTGTATTTCGTTTTGCTTGTAACTCCTTCAATGACTTTCAAAAGTAGTCAACTACATTTCTCCGATTTTCAATTGAATAAATCACAGAAAAAATGTGGGTACATGTAACAGCACAAATATGAAACTGTGTGTGCATTGAAAAACATCACACACCAAAGGATAACTGACTAGGAACATGTTTGTGACAAACATGATAGATAATCGTTCATAGATGAAGTCAAGAAAAAATGGGTGCAGCAAGTCAAAATTGTATTAAGCTACGAGAAACAGGAAAACCTACCACAGTGGCTGAAGAGGCAAAGGGACTGTTTTATTCAGGTAACAAGAAATCCCAAGGGAATCAATCCGGGCTGATATTTTGTCTCCAAACATCACCAGTGTCCAAGGCTTAACCCTTTGGACTCATGCATTCTCAGCATGTAGCTTTTATTTTTCTGGTTTCAAAATGATTGCTGTATTTCCTGGCAGTTCAAGCAGGAAGAAGGCAGAATTTGCAGAATGTGCCTATTGACTTATTTCCAATATCAACGAGAGAGGGTAAAAATCAAAATTTAGCTTTTGTCCTCTCCATTGTGGAGTCAAAGAAGAAAAAAATATGTTGCAAATGGAGACTGGGTCCGCCTAAATATAGTATTAGCCATAGAGACACAGAATAGAAACAGACAATGCACAAAGCAAAAAATTAAAAGATACAAAAGTCATGCAAAAATAATAAACCTCAGTAGTAATCACAACTGTTTTTGACAAGCTCTTCGGCAGTATTTAAACAGTTCTTTACCCTTGGGTGCCTGGATGGCTCAGTCGGTTAAGCTTCCAACTCTTGGTTTCGGTGCACATCATGATCTCGTGGTTTCCTGAGTTTGAGCCCCCAACATGGGCTCTGCACTGACAGTGAGGAGTCTACTTGGGATTCTCTCTCTTTCTCTTTTTGCCCGTCCCTTGCTCATGCTGTCTCTGTCTCTCTCAAAATAAATAAACTTGAAAAAAAATGAAAATAATTTCTTTACCCTTTGACCCATCAGTTTTTATTCTAGGGCTCAGTCCTAAGGAAATAACTATAAACAGAGACAAAAATGTGTCTGCTAGTATGTTTATCACAGATAAAAATATTTTAAAATGGGATAAATCTAATATTTGTCTATGCCAGTTCGCTTCTTGTAAGTTTCAAGGAGCAGGTACATCCTCAGGTTGTCCCAGTTGATGATTTGTGTTGTAAGAACACATGAAAAGCAGAGACAGAACAAAATAATCTCATCAGCCACAGAGCCGGGAACAGAACGCACAGGCTTCAAGGAGCACTCAAAAGCTATTCTGATTAGAAGCAGCTCTATTAATCTCCTTATTTTGTCTCTCTAGAGTAGATGCATGTTGCTTTCTAAGCAATAGCCTGCTACTGTGATGACCGAAGTCTCTCTGTTTCTGCCCCTTCTGCTGCCAGTTCTCTTTCCACTGGCATCTAACTCAGCTTCTAGACTATTAGTTCACTACAGCCCTCTCTATCTCATTGGCCTTTACTTACTCTTTCTGGGCTGTCTTCCATCCAGTATGTTCCTCACTACTAAGCTATCTGATTCAGGAGCTATGAGGAGCCAACTTAGTAAAGAGATTGACATTAAACATGGACCAAATGGAACCACTCACTAAAGTGTTTACGCTGTAAGTATTAATGCTCTTGAAAGCACTGCAGAGATTTTAGGCTACTGTCTTAAGGTCTTTTGGAATTTTATTTCCTTTCTCTTAATGTTTTATTTATTTTTGAGAGAGAGAGACAGAGAGAGAGAGAGAGACAGCGTGAGCAGGGGAGGATCAGAGAGAGAGGGAAACACAGAATCTGAAACAGGCTCCAGGCTCTGAGCTAGCTGTCAGCACAGAGCCTGACACGGGGCTCGAATCCACGAACCATGAGATCATGATCTGAGCTGAAGCTGGATCAGTCAACTGACTGAGCCACCCAGGTGCCCCTCAAGTTTCTCTTAAAGGAGCAATGCATGATCAATAGAGAGCTCTCAAGAAATATAAAAAAATATACAAGATAATGAAAAATGACCCACAACTCCACAAACCAAAGCTAACCATTATTGGAATTTGGGTGGGGTTGTTAGTTTGTTTTTAAGTACAGCTTCAGGCATTCCGTCTCATTCCTTTGTAGTTGGTTTTTTTTTTTTAATGTTTTATTTATTTTTGATACACAGAGAGAGACAGAGCATGAGAGGAAGAGGGGCAGAGAGAGAAGGAGACACAGAACCGGAAGCAAGCTCCAGGCTCTGAGCTAGCTGTCAGCACAGAGCCCGACACGGGGCTCGAACCCACAAACGTGAGATCTGACCTGAGCCAAAGTCAGAGGCTCAACCAACTGAGCCACCCAGGCGCCCCCTTTGTAGTTGTTTTTGTATAGGCTGATCTGAACCTTTAAATTGCATACAAGAAAAAAAGTTTGCCAAGTGAATTCATGGTGTAAATGATAAGACTGGTGACATGTTTGACCTATGCATGGACTCTTAAGGATGTTTAAACACTTAAACAGCATTCTTAAGTGCTTATATACTCATTAATTACTAGTTTTCAATGACTCTCATCTGTTTCTTTAGTTTGTCAAGTACAACAAGGAAGAGAGACGGAGGAAAGTTAAGTTTACATTCTGAGGCACGTTTCATAATCCAAAGCTAATGCAGCCTCTCTAGTGTTTTCTTCACTTGTCTTAATGGTCCAAATAGTGTCTAGGGTTGCTAAATAAACATTTGTTTAGTGAAACCAAACCAGTGACTCTTGGAGATCACATTCAAGATGCAGAGAGTAACCCAAGGCTGAACTCTCTTGTCCTCTCCTTTAGGAAGCCCTCTCTGATTTCCAACCAAGTTATACGTTCCTTGACCACATTTCTCCTAACATGCCTCGCAGTCTTTTAATATGGTTTCTCTGTAAGTCTTTGTTCGTAGATCCTAAGCTTTATTACCATGGTATTTTCAATTTATTTATTTATTTATTTTTAATGTTTTATTTATTTTTGATACAGAGAGAGACAGAGCATGAGAGGGGTAGGGGCAGAGAGAGAAGGAGACACAGAACTGGAAGCAGGCTCCAGGCTCTGAGCTACCTGTCAGCACAGAGCCTGACGCGGGGCTCGAACCTACGGACGTGAGATCTGACCTGAGCCGAAGTCGGAGGCTTAACCAACAGAGCCACCCAGGCGCCCCGGTATTTTCAATTTATAGCATAATAGTTAGCCCTTAAAATGTCCTCAGTGGATGTTTGTTGGTTGAGTGAATATATCAACATGCAGGTTAGTGGTGGATACACTAAAATTTTTAGAGTTCTAAAATTTGAGACCATATTTATTGAGAATTTAGTCTCAATTTTTTGTAGGGCTTGCTATTCTGCTCTGGTGAAGTGGTGATTACCCTAACGATTACATGAAGTCACGGTACTGGGTAGAGCAAGACCTGAAGAAGACCTCACCAGGAAGCTAAAATAGTCCTCAAGAAAACCCACAGAGGTAGATCTGCACGTTTGGGTTGTCTATACAAGTTAGAAACTTTGTACAGGCACTAAACAAAACCACAATATTCAACATTATTGGATGGAGATAAATTCACTTTGCCACAAGTAAGCTAATCTATTTTAATAGATTCTATAAGACAGACTTATACTTAATTACAATACTTTTCAATCTCTCCTGTCCTTTCTTTATTAAGCCAAGAATATAAATTTTTAACAAGGATCCAACATCTAATAAATATTTTTAAATTCTCTTTTAAATTCTCGGTATAGTTTATACTTCTTATTTGGCACTTTTCACAATGATCACTCAGTGACATAAAAGGTGTGTGTGTGTGTGTGTCTTCACAAAAGGATGAAACTTGGATGGCAAAACCATCTTCTTATTAATATGATATCACCTTTATCTCCTACATTAATACATTTCTCATATAAGAAGCATAGCAATTTTAACTGAACCAAAATATTTTTTTACATTTATTTATTTTTGAGAGACAGAGTGAGACAGAGCACCAGCAGGGGAAGGGCATAGAGAGAAGGAGACACAGAATCTGAAGCAGGATCCAGGCTCTGAGCATGCATTTAACCCAGAGCCCGACCTCTGGCTTGAACCCATGAACTGTGAGATCATGACCTGAGCTGAAGTCAGATGCTTAACTGCCTGAGCCACCCAGGGGCCCCCAATAATTTTTTTTTTTTGCAGAAAATTACTGCATGATCACTCTAGAAAAGGCAATACTATGGGAATAAAAAACAGATGCCAGGATTTGGTGGAGGGAAGCAGTGATTGACTACACAGCGGATTCATGGGGGCATTTTTAGGGTGATAGAACTGTTCTAATATGATCCTCGGACGGACGATTAATGACTCTGAATTTGTCAAAATCCATAGAACTATACATCACAAAGAGTGAATCTTAATGAATACAATTTTTAAGAATCCACCAAAAATGCTGGGGTTCCCAAGATGGAATGCAGACTTTGACTTTGACAGTCACCTAAGTAAAGTTGGGAACCACTGTTCAGGCCTGGAATTGCAAGGCTAAAGGCAAATGATGCTAAATGCTGACATTGTTTCCCAGTTAGTAAATTTCTTCCTCATGGGGTCGTGAGTTAACAATTCTGAAACAGCTTTACATGTAAACTAAGTAATGATGGACAAACAAGTAAATGGATGGTGCATAGTGGGGGCAAAGTTTTTCCCCCTATTGGAGAGGGAGGCAATAGGGAAGCAACAGGGAAACAAGAGAAGAAATCTTATGGTACTAGATTAGAATCAGGGACACCAGTATAAACTCATATTTAACTTTAAATATACATATTCATATATATTCATATTTAAGCTATGAATATATATGGCATACATTAGTAAGAACTCATATTTAACTTTAAATACATATTTAAATATACATTCAATTTATAAATTTTAATTTATAAAATATGTGTTTAATTCAAATTTTAATATATTTAAAGTTAAATATAAGTTTATACTGTATATGATATATGTGGTATATATATTCACACAGACGGGTATAGAAATAATAATAATTATGTGTATAAACATGGATTAATATATTATATATATTATTTTTATATGATATACATTACATATTATAATAAATATAGTATACAATATACACTAGAAATAATAAATGTATCTCTATATATCCATGTTTTATATTATAAGAGATAAAAGATATAGAAATAATGTGTAGAAACATGAGGTAATATATTTTCATATATTATTTATATATTATATATTATGTATGTACTATAACATATATTTACATGTTATATCATAATTATATATTTTTTGTATATCTGTACATCCAGGCTCTGTTCCAGAGAGAGACTAGAAACAGTGACACCCAGTACAGGATTGCCAGAGAAAAGACGAGATGCCTAATTAATTTTGAATTTCAGATAAACTGAGTATACACACACACACACACACACACACACAAATCTACAACTGAGCAACATATCTGTGGAAGAGTGTGCAAGAAAATTGGAGCTGGATGGCTGGGGACTGAGGGAGGGGGAAGGTTGCTTTTCACCACATACCCTTTTACCATATGCATGTATTTCCTACTCACAAAATAAACAATTCAACAAAAATTCAAGAAGCAAAACCTTATAGGTGACTGAGTAAATAAAGACTTTCTAGAAGTTGGGGGGAAATAACATTTTGAGCTATCACTGCTTTTAGGGAAGCCACGGGAGACTTACACAATTAGTCTGTGAGCCACAGGGCCCTCTGTTCTCACCGCTCCATGAGCAGGTGTCCTCTGCGCTTCTGCAGACGGCAGGTGACCTCGGGCAGCGTGACCTCTCCTTCGCTACCTTCTTCCTGGCCTGGGGGATGGGAGACAGGCGAAGATCTGGATGGGGAAACAGGAGGAGGATGTGCTCCTGGGGATAATGGCCATTTCTCACTTTAATCAAAGTCTCCCCTTGCGTTGGGGAAGTCAGACTTACTTTCAGCTGTTGAAAATCCCTTAATTAAACTCAGCCTGGCTACCTGTGCCAAGCATCTCAGACTAGCGACAAGGCAGCGCCCTCTAAAGGATGTAGAGGAAACTTTTTAATGGAGGGAATAATTAGCCTGTGTAATTCACTGTCACAAAATCTCAGAGACAAGTTACCTTATTATAATTAAAAAAAAAAAAGAAAAGAAAAAGAAAAGGCTAGCTTTCAGCACTATCTGGACAGTGACACAGCAAGCCAGGGTGAAGCTTCCCAGGTCCCTAGAGGCGTATGGTAATTGTCAGAAAGGAATGCTGAGGTCAAGTGGGATTTCCTCTCACTGAGCAAGCACAAAAAAAAAAAAAGAAAGAAAAGAAAAGAAAGAAAGAATAACAAAAAAAACTAACAACAACAAAAACCCAACAATAAAACAGTAGATCAGAAACACTGGGAGGGCAGGGAGGAAGGAGTAGGGGGAGGTGGGAGGGGGATGTCTACTTTCTGCACTGACACATTGATCGTTCTGAGCCAGAGACACTATGAGAGAAAGTAAATAGTGCAACAAAACTTCCCTTTTGGCTCAGCCTTGCCAAAATAAAAGGACCTGCCAAGACTTGGTCAGCAGGCTGGGCTAACAGACCCGGCTTTCTCTGCTGCGCGTGGAGCTGACTGGGGCTGGACGTCCCTGAAAAGGGAAATGGAGAATAACAGCCCCACTGTCCTCCCTCCAGGTCAACAGACACGGAGCGTGGACCAAGCTTTCCCCTACTGCCCAGGACAGGCTTCTGTTCTGAGGGCGGTGCCCTCAGGGTGAGGTGAAAGTTACGGGGCTCACGGGCAGAACGCACAGCTCCTTTACTCCAGGCTTGTTTCCTGAACTGCAGTGAAGGAAGATGTCAGCTTTATCAAGCCATTGGGGGAAAAGTCTCCATAGTCGTTTCCACATCCATGCCCCTCTCCTTTGCTCTCTTAAGGGAGAGAGGAACTTCCTAACGAAGGGCTCAGCTCTCGCTGCCTCCATGCTGGAATGCATCTTGCACTAGTGTGTGGGCGAGAAGAACAACACTTAAAAACAACCCTCACCCCAGGTAGCCCAGGGGATGCACTGTCTGCACCAGCCCTTGAGAACAACAATCAGGTCTTTGATACTCTGGAGGAGGGCTTCAGCCCAAGTGCTGCAGACACCTTTCCTCTCTCTGGTTTGGGTTGGGGAGAATAGAGGTTACCCTTTAGCAATTGTATTGCCATTTGTCAAGGCTTGTACATGATTTTGGTTCTCATGTGCTGGTGACGGACAAGCCTAGGCAGCATCGCGCTATTGCTAAGAAGTGGCTGTGACTGCTACTGGGAAGTCTGAGATTCTTCCTTGCTGAGTGAAAAAGAATAGTGCTTGTGAAAAGGGGTAAGACAAAGAGAACAGCTTGAACAAGGATGGAGAAAACTGTTTCATTGCTTCATGGTGAGTCACCTGTGAGGTCTCTACCTTCCATGTTTTTTATTTTTATAATGTTTATTTATTTTTGAGAGGCAGAGCGACAGAGAGTGAGCAGGGGAGAGGCAGAGAGAGAGGGAGACAGAATCCAAAGCAGGCTTCAGGGCTCGAACCCATGAACTGTGAGATCATGACCTGAGCCAAAGTCGGACGCTTAACCGACTGAGCCACCCAGGTGCCCCACTACCTTTTATGTTAATACTTAGGTAATCAATCATCTTCCCCTTGGTGTATTGGAACTGGCTGGAAACCAAGAGACCTTGGTTTGAATTCTGACTTTGCTGCTTGTATTATTGGTACTGATGACTTCACATCCCTAAGATTTCACTTCATAATTTATAAAGTGTCATGTAAAATGGCTATTGACAAAGATGTGGGGAATAAATAAAGGAATTCAAATTCCTGTCAAACACCACTTTCTCATTAAGTGCTGTTGAATCTGAATGAGATGGTACCTCGGTCTTACCATTATCCTTTTCCAAGTATCTATATTTGCTCTTATCAAAGGCAGTTTCTGAGGTGCTCAGTCAGTTAAGTGACTGACTCTTGATCTCAGCTCAGATCTTGATCTTAGAGTCATGAGTTCAAGCCCCATGTTGGACACTGCGCTTGGCATGAAGCCTACTTAAAAACAAAAAAAGACAGTTTCCTTTTCTCAGTTTATTTATTCTGAGAGGGAGAAAGACAGCTTCTGACTGTTACAGGTTTGCAATGGAAGGGAATGTCCCACAGAGATGGTGAAGTCAGTTTACAAAGGGTTTTGAAATATTCAGCAGGAAAGGTCAGTGGGAGAAGAAAAGGATTATTCAGGGAGGGCGTAGCATGTCACTCCTTATATGGGTGACGTATAAACAGTAAGGAATCAGTTATAGGATAGCATTTGATACTTCTGTCTTCAACAAGTGCTAATAGTTAATTTATTAGCATACAAAAATGACACAAAATCAATCATTTTTCTACCTGCTTATAGCTTGATAGTTTTTAAATTTGTATCCATTTTAATTACTCTCATAGAGACTTTATTTTCAAATTCTAAAAATACTATTTTTCTCCAACATCCTTGAATACCTTTAACATACATGATTAACATCTCCCCTCTCTCAAGACTGTTCATTGTGAACATATGTGGCTAAAAACCTGAGGGACTCCTAAATAAGTTTTACTTCAGATAATACAGAAAATCATACAGGATTTGCAAGTTTTATGTTAAAGTCCCCTGGGATTTCGTAAAGAGGAGAAAAAAACATGTGTCTAGCTTTCACTTTGACCTGACTTCCTCTGATCCCTAGTTTCCTGGCCCAGATGTTAGAGACACAAGAACACCATTGTCTGCCGGGAAAACGTTTTTTCTGCATACTAGCCCTACGGCATGAAACACAGGATCATCTCTCCACCCAGGCTTTCTGGACTTCCTGCTGTGGCTCAACCCCCCATGCTATGGATAGCCCAAGTCCCCATGTGTGGGTTCATGGGTTCCACCTAGTGGTCACTACTCAAATCATCCAAGATGACAACCTTTTCTAGGTCGGTCATAAGTCTCTGATCCAACGTTTTGACATATGGGGAAATCTAGACGGAAAGAAGTGGAGCAAAGTGTTCTTGGCTCATAGCTGGCCGGTTGGGGAACTGGAGCTACATCTACAGCCCAATCCCTCAGCCACATTCACTGTGTTCCTTCTCCCTGTCCCCCTCTCCCCCCATTCTATCCACTGTGCAAAGCACTTCGCCAAGAGGTTGCTCTCCGGGAATATAACCATCTTGACATTCCATTCTGATGCACAAATAAGTATAGGACATATAGAAATGAACATACGAAATGATTATAAGTATAGCAACAGAAAAAATTATATACTTCCATTGTATATATTGTAAAGGATAGGATGCTTTCACATTCAACAGTAAGATTTGTTGAATTAATGAAGGACAGCAGATTTCAGTGTAGGAAGAGTCAATGGAGGGGATGGAAATCCATGATCTTCTCTAACATGAAGGAGAGGGTAAGATGGAGGAAATTCCTAGGATAGGGCATTTCAGGAGTATGGAAATGTGTGACAAAAAAGCATTCTTACAGATGAAGAGGTTGGTTGGAGCCCCTTGGCAGATATCAGGAATTTTCAAAATAATTTTTTCGATTATCTTACTTATTGATAGATTTGTAAAGTGTACAGTGTAAGTTTTTTGACATATATTTACACCAAGAAAGCCATGACCACAGCAGAGATCATGAACATGTCCATCAACCCCCTGAAGTCTCCCAATGCCTCTTTGTCAACCCAACTCTTGCCTCTGGCCCTTCCCTGCTCAATCAGTGATCTGCTTTCTGTCACTGTAGTTGAGTTGCATATTCTAGAATATTAATACATTTAAATTTTTTTATTTTGAAACCATTTCAAAGTCATAGAATAATTGTAAGAACTACACCAAAACCTCTATATATCCTTTATCTAGATTCCTCAGTTGGTAACATTTTACCACATTTGTCTTGTTTTATATACTTGTAGATATTATTGTTATTATTTTTCTGAACCAGTTGAGAGCAGTGCGGACATGATGCCCCATTACCTTTTATTGCTTCAGTGTGTATTTCCTTAAAACAAGGACACTTATATAACCAGAGGGAAACCATCAAAATCAGGAAATGACTATTGCTGTAATATTACCATCTGCCAATATACCCATGGACCCCTTTCAAATTTCAAAAAGCATTTCAATAACATTCTTTATACTTTCGGAACCCAACCCAGGATCACGTGTTGTGTTTAATCATTAAGTCTTTTTTAGTCTCCCTCAATCTGGAACGTTTCCTCATTCTTGCCTGGTGTTTCACACCGCTGACATTTTTTTTAGAGACTGCTGGCTAATTGCTCTGTAGTATGTTCCTCCCTTTGGGTTTGTCTGATAAAACATCATTATTAGATTTCAGTAATGCATTTTTGGCAGGAATTTCGTGGAAGCGATGCTGTGTTGTTTCAGTTGACCAGGAATGACTTAATGTGGGTTTGTTTTGTTACTGATAATGTTACATCTTATCATTTGATTATGATGGTGTTGGCTGTTTGTTCACTAATCAACTAGATTAGTAAGTATTTTGTACTCACTAATTAATAAGCAGGTAAATATTTTGGGAAGCTATTTTGAGACTATGTCCATATCCTCATTGAATGTTCACACACTAGTTTTGGCACCCAAGAATTCTATCTAAATTCGTTATTACTGTGATGGTTGCCAAGTAATGATTTCCTCATTCTATCATCCCTTCTAAATTTATTAACTGGCCTTTTACTATAAGGTAGAGCTTTCTCCATTTCCTCATATTTATTTACTCATGTCATTCATATCAGTATGAACTCATGAATTTTTATTTTTTCAATGGATTATCATCAGCGTCATTATTAATTTTGATGCTGAAACCATCCCAGATTGGGCCAGAAGGAGCCCCGTTGGGCGTGTCCTGTGCCCTTGGGGTATGTCCTCATAGTTCCCTGAGTGCCTTTTTACTTTCTGGCACATGATTTCCAACCTCACCCTGTTCTCTTCCGGTCTTAGCCTTGCAATCAGACATTTCTCCAAGAAGCCAGAAACTGAGATTTGGATGCCGGGATACTCATTGCAACTGGGACGTCTGTCATTGCTTCTAAGCCCTTCTAAGTGCACACAACTAGGAAATATGACACAACTATCCTTTGATATCTATTTCTGAATCATCTATCTCTCTCACCATCTACCTAGACATCATGTTATCTATCTTGAAAAACCATGACTTCCAATCAATACCTCCAATTCCAATCCAATCCTACAGTTTCTTTTTATTATTTATTATTTATTATTATTTATTTTTGAGAAAGGGAAAGGAGGGGAGAGGAGCAGAGAGAGAGAGAGGGAATCCCAAGCAGGCTCTCCTGATGCGGGGCTTGACCTCACAAACCACGAGATCATGCATGACCTGAGCAGAAATCAAGATTTGGTTGCCTCACAGACGGCGCCACCCAGATGCCCCCCAACCCTACAGCTTCTTACACGCGTGTGCCATCTTTCTCCGGCAGTGAGAAGCTGCTCTTTCCATCTACCTATCTGTTTACTTGCGTGAAAGAAGAAGCTGCTCTTTCCTCCATCTATCTACTTACTTGCATGAAACCGATCTCCCAGCTGTCCCAGCCTTGCCCTGCAACTCAACTCTGAAAAAGGGAAGGTGAAACAGGAAATCATTTCTCTCTTCTCCCCTATTCCTTACATGTACATTATGATATTCTCTTTTACATATTACCCCAGTCTGATCTCTCCCCTCAGCTCCACACCTACCGTCTGAGGTCAAGCCTTCGACAGGGGCTGCTGCTTCTGGTCTCACCCCCAGTAATATATCCTGCGGGGAGCAGCCCAGATGGTCTTTCAGAACACAGTGGCTATTCCTCTCCTTTAAACTCTCTAGTGACTCCTCATTGCCCCTGGAGGGGAGTGAAACTCTCCTAACCTGCCGCAACCCAGCCCCTCTCTGCATCTCCTGGTTACATTCGCCTCTCTATGAAACTTTTCTTGACACCTTTTTAAACGGTTAACTACTCCTTTCTGCTAGTTCTGTTCCCTGGATACACATTTCTGATTGCCAGTGTCAGTCTCTGTTTATTTGTTTACATGCCTGTCTCCCGTACCAGGTAACCAATCCGGAGAGCAGGAATAGACTTTGCCAGTGTAGTTCTAGGATCCAGCCTAGTTTCTGCCATGAGCTAGATGCCTAATAAATGATGTGGCAAAGAAGGATGTAGGGGTATGGTGCTGTCTTGGCTTATGGATGCATGACTCCAGTCTCTGCCTCCCTTGCCAAGAGGTAGTCTCCCTTTGGGTCTGTGTCTCTCTCTTTGGAAAAACATCAGTCATATTGGATTTCAGGCCCACCCTGATCCAGTATGACCTCATCATAACTTGAATATTTGTAAAGACCCCATTTCCAAATAAAGTTATAGTCCAGGCTCCAGGTGGACATGAAGTTTGGGAGATACTATTCAACCCAGTACACACACCCTTTAATGGGGAGGCGGCAGAGAGCACTCATTCGCTCAGGGTGCCTCTCCCTTTCACGTCACATGTCAGGTGGTCCCTGGGCCACTGGATCATCATGGCCTTAATCATCACTTCCTAGCTTCTCATACAGAAGGGAACAACTTGGAGCAACAGTTTTTGAGAATCATTTGTCAGTGATTTCATACTATCATAAGCTATGAAAATAATTTTCTTTCACATGAGCACTTAAAGGAGAATAGAAACCTGACTGACATCCAGCAAAGAATGTTTTAGGAGCAGTATAACATGGGGATTAGACGTGGCTTCAGAGAAGGTAGTAATGGTGCGCCCAGATGAGAAGCTCTTTAGGCAACTGGATAAATGAATATTCCTAAAGAATTTGTTTAGAGACCAGGATTGAATGTATTTATAAACTACTCCCCCAGCCAGCATTCTCCTGAGATCTGGAGTTGTAGAATAAATGATGACCTGAAATCAGCATGGATTCCCCCTTGCCCTTGCAGACAATCCAGTGACCAAAAGATGGGTCCAGCTGAGTCCTCTTAGGATGCTTTGTCTCCTGGGGACATTTATACCCCTAAATCCAAAGTCATAGCTTTCAGTAGCTCAAGGCTGCTGCACTCAGAGGCAGAAATCTGGGGTAGCGGGGGCAGGCCATGGGGGGCTCATCACTTAAGTGTCTGACTCTTGGTTTTGGCTCAGGTCATGATCTCATGGTTTGTGGGTTCCAGCTTTGCACTGAGCCCTGGGCTGACAGTGTGGGGCCTGCCTGGGATCCTCCTCCTCTTTCTCTGCCCCTTCCCTGCTCATGCTTGCTCTCGCTCGCTCTCTCTCTCTCTCTCTCTCTCTCTCTCCCCCTCCATCCTTCAAAATAAAGAAATACACTTAAAAAAAAAAAGGCAGAAATCTGTTACTGACTTGTAAGAAGGCTGTAAAGGACCAAGTGGGGGGAAAGTGAGGGGAGGGTAGTGGTCAAGATGTATCAAATTCTGCTGCCCCGTCTCTGCCCAGCCCCTCCCCTGCAACCCGGCAGCTTCCCAGAAGCCTACAGTTCTCTGCCACTTACTGCTACTATGAATACAGGAAATGGGGGTGGGCGCCTTCTGATTTCTGATTGAGAATGTGGAAAGTGATGGTGCATGGGTCAAAAGTAGAGAACTTCCTACACCACATAAGAAGCGGCATTCCCAAGGCATTTGCTGAATGGATTCCGGCGGCAGCAGTAGCTCCAGAGAAAGACAGACACCATATGTTGTCACTCACAGGTCTAACAGGAGAAACGTAACAAGGGACCATGGGAAGGGGAAAGGGGGGTGGAAGAGTTGGGGAGAGGGAGGGAGGCAAATCATGAGAGACCTTTGAATGCTGAGAACAAACTGAGGGCTGAAGAGGGAAGGGGGAAGGGGAAGGGGAGGGTGATGGACATGGAGGGGGGCACTTGTGGGGAAGAGCACTGGGTGTTATATGGAAACCAACTTGGTAATAAACCATTAATAAAAAAAAATAAAAATTGAGCACTTGGAAATAAAAAAAAATCCAAACAAGTGTTAGTCTGTGCAATGTTAACTCCATGGGCCCGTGAATACTTTTCCAAAGAAGGCTGGAGGCAGGTGGCTCCCGGCCAAGGGCACTGAGCTGTGGGGAGAGGAAGGGTAGGAAGCTGTGTTTTGTGTACTGCTTGCTTATCAAGAGTCGTGCTGTTTCCTGTGTTCAGAGAGTAGTGTGGTCTCTGTGGGGCCACTAGGAGGCCTCGGATGGGCTTCTTGCTCATCACTGAGTTCATGCTAGCTTTGTTGATCTCATTATACGTTTCTTATGTTCTGGGCTGTGTGTTTAATACTATGGGGCTCGTCAATAAGAATAGGCTGCCTTTGTCCTGAAAATGCTCACAGTCCCATGTGGTTGGGATCGAAGTGGACTAAGCACTCACTAGACACACTAAGCAGGCACTTGGGCAACTAGAAAAGCAGAAAAACAAAGTTTGGTTAGAAACAATGATACATTTCCTTCCCAAAGCAGAAAATCTTTAATTGTAGGAAGTGCAAATGTTATTGCTTGATTTTTATGAAGTTGGCTCTGTAGTGGGTGGGAAAAATATGTTCACAATTAACTCTCACGGATCTAACGTGATCAATAGCATGAGGGAATGCCAGAGTGCCAATGTACTGAGAGCATCATAAAAGGTCTTAATGGAGGAGATGCTCATTGAAGTGGACTTTGATGGACAGGTAGAAGGGTTGGAGCACGTCGTCTCTAAATACATTAAAACTCTTTATCACTAACCCACTGTGTGGTGGCGGATGGAATGGGGGAGATTGCTCCAGGCAAAGGGACTATTTTGGGAGCAGAGAGGCATGCGGGGACAATTGAGTTTTTCTTTGTGCACACAGCAGGTCAAGGATCTCCGCACCCAGGCGCGTCTCCTCTGGTTGTAGCAGGAAGAGTTTCTTGGACCTCTTTCCTCTTTTCAGTCTTGGGCACTGTTTCCAACAGGAAAGTCTGGAGGGACGGCTTTTCTCTCCAAAGGGCAGTCTGCCCAGGGGCTAAGGCTGGCTTGCCCATCTATCCTTGTCCCTGTTAGGGGAGACAGAAGTCACTGTATGGCTTTCCGGTTTGACGTGCCGCGTGCTCAGCTCGGCTCGGCTGTCCGTGTTCCTAGACTGTTTCTTGGACTTACAGCTGACCTTCAGAGGATGGCATTTGAGCTTGCGGAGTTGAGCTTCCTGTGCGAAGTACAATGAGTTCACGACTGTGTCCAGAGCTACAGACATTCCTATTTGTCTGTGAGCTGCATGACTACTGTTCGTGGCCTCGTTCAGAATGAAGTGGCCACATGAGAACATTTTCAAGGACGTCCACTGGGGCTGCTGGGACGGAGGAGAGCCACTAGTGAAAAGATCCCGTGGCTTCTTCCTGGTGCGGGGCGGACCCCGGCTGAAAGTACGCCCGTGTCCTCCGCACTGCGCCACTGCACCCGTCGTGGTGCAGACCCACACCCCCGACCCAGGTCCCCGTGGGGAGCTGCCCTCCTCTCTCCTGGGGAATCTGTCTCTCCCTCTGTGCTCTTCATGTGACTGAAGCTTTCACGTGCATCTTATTCACAAGGTTATGAATTCGTCTCCTCCTCCATCTCATTCCTTCTGCCTTGTTTCCATTATGGGAGAGAGCCGAGAGTATCCACCGAAGGAAATGTGTTGGAATTTGAAGGGCTCGGTTCTAGGAGCCGTGTGGCCTGCTGACGGCTGTACTGTGCAGTCGCAGAAAAAGAGGGAGGTATGTATAAACATCCTAACAAACTCAACAGAGCCTTTTAAAGGGGAAGATGAAGTGTTACTTTTTAAGGAGTTCAAAGATAGAACATTTGCAGATTTAAAACATATTTACACATGTATCCCTCTTGGGGACTTGGAAACATAGTTTTGCAAAACAACTCTAGCTGCCAGTTAGGACAGGAAGAAAAGTGTTAGATATTAAAAACTGTTAACTCTTCATGGAGCAACAGAAATCAAGTCGTGGGGAGAGGGCGTTTTTACATTTGCATTTACATGATACTGTTTATCTCCATCTCCCCCCCCCCTTTTTAATGTTTTTTTATTTATTTTTGAGAGACAGCACAGCGGGCAGGGGAGGGTGAGGAAGACACAGAATCCGAAGCAGGCTACAGGCTCTGAGTTAACTGTCAGCACAGAGCCCAACATGGGGTTCGAACCCACAAACCATGAGATCATGACCTGAGCCAAAGCCGAACGGTTAACTGACTGAGCCACCCAGGAGTATTAGCATTGATACTCACAGCTGTGTGAGCTGAATAAGGTAATTTCTTTTTTCTGGACCCCATGTCATCTGTGGAATTACAGGATTAACCTCTATATTCTTTGATGCCCCTTCTGCTCTATTGTTTTGTAATTTTCCTCAGTCAGTGGAGAAGGCATATCTTCCCTTTCTGTGGGTTCTACTCCCACATTGTGGGGAAAGGGGAGGGAGCTGAGAGAGGCCTGATATTAATTATCGTTAATTTTTCCTTTCATTTCATTAAGGTCTTTCTCTGTTTTGTCGTCTCTCTCCCATTTTTCCCCTCTCCCTCCCCTAATTTCTCTCCTACCATTCTTCCAGAAAACCAGGAAAGTTTCTACATAACTGACTTTGCAGACCCAGCTTTCCACAGCGAATCCTGAAACCTGGATGTGGGTGGGGAGAAGGGAGAGAAATCCCTAGATCTTTGCTTCGTTTGTTTTATAAGACAGTTTCCATAAGCTCTGTGACTTGTAGGCGATTCATCTCTTGAGGCTGTTGACACTGAGTCCTGTATTTTTTAGCATTAGGTTTGGCTGCGAGTGATACAGAAAACCTAAAGCAGTAGTGGCTTTAAGAACTAGAAGTTTATTTCTCCTTCAGGCAGTAGTTCAGGGTTTTCAGCCCACAGCTGGGGTGGCAGTCACAAGCCACTTAATATCCCAGTCTCCTTTGGCCCCATGACCCACCATCCCTGGATTGCCGCTCTTGACCTTTTGATCCAGGCCAGATAATGTGGATGGAAGGTGAAGGGGCCTGGAAACTGCCACCCTGCACTAATGCTTGCCTCCCCTTGGGTAGACATCAGCCAAATGACCGCACTCAGCTGCAAGGGAGGCTGGGAATTGAAGCTTCCTTTCCTGACGGCCATGTAGCCAGGCAAAAATTGAGGACTCCACCATTTTGGGAAGGGGGGAAATGGGGATTAGGGACAACTAGCCATTTCTGCTCCTAAGTCAATTTGGCTTGTATGTGTTCTCTCAATAGTTAGAAAGCAGAGGAGGAGGGGTGCATTCCAGGAAATCCAATCTCCAGCATCCTTTAATTTCTCTTCCTTCTTTCTTGTCCTAAAAGGCTCCTGGCCACTCCCTCTATAGGCAGTGCCATCACCCAGGAACTCTAAGCCATTCGTGTATTTACTCATCTACACACTCTGTGGAGTGCCTGCTTTGTGGCGGGCACTTGACTAGGTGAGGGGATGAGACAGACGAGGTCCTTTCCCTGAGACGTCTGCAGTCCAGCAGCAGAACGGACCTGTGGGTAACCGTTCTGAACTGTTATGGAAGCACTGATAGGCACCTGAACTGTATACAGGGGTGCAGAAAATACGAGGTATGGGTACAGAAAAGACATAGTTAATTCTACCTTTGAAAACAGATGGAGGAGGGGTAAGGAAATGCTTCAGAAAGAAAGTCTCCATTAAACTGAGAGTTTAAAGTTCAATTCCTTGGATGAAGGGCACAAGGCAGCATCTCTACCTTTTTTCTTGCCTTTTTACTTCCTTTTCCATGACTAATATGCTTCTCTTGTAACCATCTGTACAGAAATAGAACAACTTGGCTCTTGTCCTATTAAAAATATAGCGTCCTTGGCTAAGCTCAGATGACCAACTTGCATATTCAGACACGTGGCAATTCCTGTGACCCTGCCTCTTAAGAAGACTAGACCAAATAATTACCAAAAACCATCAGCTGCAAAAATACCCACACCTTCATCCTAGGTAAAGGTGATAGAACATGGCACAACATAAACCTTGGTGGTGGGGCTTCTACCTTGTAGAACAGGTAAAACAATTGCTTTCATGTGGAGAAATTACTGGACTCTATACAAATGTAGTTGTAAGCAAGATGATGGAATATGGCTTCACATTTACTCAATTGTTGAGTTATACACTGCTCAACTACTAACAATCAGTTTAAAGAGTTTTTTGCTCCTAGTTTTGTTAATGGGAGTAAAGACCAAAACTGAGACATTTATGTGCATAAAACTTAATAGTTAAGAGAATATAATTTATCATCCACAGTACAAAGTTTTGAAAGATCAAAAATATGTTCATTTCACCATAAACATTTAAGACTGCTTCAATTCTTTCAGTTAGACCAGCCAAGTTGAACTTTCCAAGTTCTTAGAAATTCTCCTTCCTCATGAATTTTTGTTGACTGACCAAGTCAACAGAAGATTCTCCATTTTTTTCTGAAGTTTTTAAATATGCATTTTTATATGCATATAAAATATATGTAATATATGAAACTTATCTTAAGCTTCCTTAAGTATTATTTTTACTTTACCATTTCAAATTCCTTGGAGAATTTTTTTCAAGTATAAAATTCCATTTTGTAAGTATGTATTCATTACCTTATCAATCAAGAGAAACTAAATGAAACAGAGGTCTATGCATTTTTCAGTGAAGCCCACACCATCTCTGTTGCCTATTCATCTTTGTTTATGGGTTTTTTTTAAACCACCATTAAAAATGTTAAAAAACTGGGGCTCCTGGGTGGCTCAGTGGGTTAAGTAGCTGACTATTGGTTTCGGCTCTCACGATTTCATGGTTTGTGGGTTCAAGCCTCATGTCAGGCTCAGCACTGCTTGGGATTCTTTCTTTTTTCTCTCTGCACCTCCCTTGCTTGCTTGCTCTCTCTCTCTCTCTCTCTCTCTCTCAGAGTAAATAAATAAAGATTTAAAAATGTAAAAAAAAACCATTCTTATCTTGCGGACCATACGAAAAGAGGCTTCATTTGACCTGTGGGCCTTTTTGCCAACCTCAGAAAAGCCTCGATTTGAACACCTTACATGTTTTCATGGGTGTCTGGTTAGCTCAGTTGGAGTGTGGAACTCTTGATCTTGGGATGGTGGGTTTGAGCCCCATGTTGGGTATGAAGATTACTTAAAAAAATCTTAAAAAGAAAAAAAAGAGAAAATCTTACATACCTACAAATAACTGTAACACAATGCTATTTAAGAGATGTCCAAAGATGTGTGGCTAGGTAGAATTTGCTCCTTTTCCAGCAATGGTATCATTATCCACACAAATCCACACAATACAAAGGGTGTACTGAAGAATCACCCTCAGTACAACCCTCTCTCTCTTCCTTATCCCTTGTAATTAACCTGTCCTCAAGCTCTGTCCATTTTATCTTCTAAATATCTCCCTAACTGGTCTGCTTCTCTCTGCCTCCCTGCCACACTCCTATAAAACCACCAGCATCCAAGACCTGCACTACAAAACTCCTAACTAGCCTCTAACCCCATCCTCGTCTGCTTTGCTACCCTACTAAGGAGATATTACTTCTACTCCCTATTTCTCTTCCCCTTCCTTCTCTTTTTTCCCCCTTCGCACTTCTTTTCATCTTCCTTTCCCATGGCTTCTTGAACAACTCAATCCTAAACCACCTGCCGTGTAGGAGGACATGGGGAGTTCAGTGGCCCAGTATGTGTGTGTCCGAGCCTGTAGGGGGAGGGGTATGACTGTCCAAGTGGGGCAAGAGTGTGTCCTGATGCAGGGTGTCAGAGCCCAAGTAAGCTAAGGATGGCACTGGGGGCAGGCTGGCCTGGAATGGGGTGCAGGACTGGAGCAGGAAGGAGCAGCAGCAAAGATGGAAGATGAAATATAAACACTGGGACTGATCAACTAGGTAAATCTATTGTAAGGATACTGGCTACCATCTGAGAAGGAAATGACAATATAGAGAGAAATCCAAAATTATCCTACTGATCCATGGAGTTTGGAGGTATCAGTAAATTCCTGGTTTTCAGTAGGTAAGTAGATAGTTACAGGTAGAGTTGGAAATGTGATCGTGTGGACGGTTGTGTGTCTAGGTGTATGTGTGTGCTCCTTAGCTCTGTCCACAGCTGAAACAGCCCAGTTGCCACGAGCCCATCTCACGTCCAGATCTTCACTTCTACTTTCATGTAAAAGACACCAGACTCCTCAAAGTATTGGCCGAATCCAGGGCTAGGTGGAGAAAACATCAGATGGGCCTATGACATCTTGTGGTGCCCCCAAATAAGGCAATACTCAAAGCAAGCAATAGCAATAACAAAGCTGCAACAACAGACACTATGGATAAGAGGAGAAAACACATGGAGCCGGCTTAAATGGGCGCCCGTAATTTTAACAAGGTGCCAGGTGCTTCTGATGCAAGTGTGGTCTGTGGACTTCACTTGAAAAACCACAGGTCCAGCCTCTGAGTACTTCTTTCTTCTCTTGTCCCATTTTTCGCCATTTTCTTCCCTTGCATTGGCTACGTTGGCTGACCTGCTTTCAGATGATCAGGAAAGTCAACAGGGAACTGTTTGCAGAGTCTTTTTAATAGAGTAGGATTATGTGAAAAGAAGAGTACAGTGGACTGAAGAGCAGAGAGGGTCAGAAGCAGTTGAAGAGTCTGTTCTTGAAAAGGTGAGGGGGGAGAAAATATGTGCAAATTCGCTGGGAAGGTGTGAGGTGGAAGGGTGGGACCTTCCGGCACTGGGAGCTGGAAAGGCCCACGTGATCAAGAATGGAGCCAGTGGTGGGAATCCCAACACAAGAGACAACATGGGTGGATCATGATGGCATTATGCTAAGGGGGAAATGTCAGACAAAGAATTACTGTACGAGCTCATTTACATTTGGAATGTTAAGAAAAAGAACCCAAACTCATAGAAATAGATTGGTGGTTGCCTGGGGGAGGATTGGTGGGGAAGGGGGATGGGCAAAATGGGCAAAATTGGTCAAAAGGTACAAATTTCCATATATAAAATAAGTAAGTCTGGGATGTAACGTACAGCATGGTTAGGTAATAATACTGTATTGCAATAGAGTAAGGGGATTAAAAAGTACAAGCTTTTGGTGATTAAATAAGTCACAGGGATATAATGTGAAGCAGAGAATACATCAAAAATATTGTCACAACTTTGTGCGGTGACAGATGGTGACTACGCTTGCAGTGATCACTTTGTAACATATATAAATGTTGAATCATTATGTTGTACACCCGAATCTAATATAATATTCCGTGTCAACTACATGTCTCTTAAAAAATATTGTGCTTGACCTCAGCTCAGGTCTTGATCTCAGGGTCATGAGTTCAAGCCCTACATTGAGCTCTGTGCTGGGTGTAAAACCGACTTAAAAAAAAAATCATGCAGCATGTGGATGGCTCAGTCAGTGGGTTAAGCATCCAACTCTTGATTTCAGCTCAGGTCATGATCCTAGGGTTCAGGAGATAGAGCCCTGGGTTGATAGCACAAAGTCTGCTTGGGATTCTTTCTCCCTTTCTCTGCCTCTCTCAAAAATAAATAAATAAACAATAAAAGCTGTAAAAGCAAAAAAAAAAAATAGATGAAAGGGGGGATCTACAATAAAATGAGAACTAGGAAATATATCAATTCATCACAAAGTTTGGGTCTTACTTTTTCTTTAAATTTATTTTTTGTGTTTTTTATTTATTTTTGAGAGACAGAGAGAGACAGTGTGAGCAAGGGAGTGTCAGAGAGAGAGGGACACACAGAATCGGAAGCAGGCTCCAGGTTCTGAACTAGCTGTCAGTGCAGAGCCTGACTCGGGGCTCGAACTCACGAGTCGTGAGATCATGACCTGAACCGAAGCTGGACACTTAACCAACTGAGCCACCCAGGCGCCACTGGGTGCTTAATGAAACTAAACAATTATTAATATTTTAGGTGAGGTAGCAAAGATCAAACAGACTCTATTCTGTCTCATTGATCTGTATGTCTATATTTATTGTCAGTATTATACTGTACCGATTACTATAGCTTCATTTGACTTAACAGCAAACACAAAAAGTTTAAGTCCCTAAATTTTTAAATGAGGTAGAAAGCACAGGAACTATAAAAGAAAAAAAAAAGAGCTAAATTGGACTTCAGCAAAATAAATAAGAACTTCTGTCCTTTGAACACCACTGTTAAGAAGATGAAAAGTTAAGGCACAGATTGGGAGAAAATGTTTGCAAAACACATATCTTAAAAATGAAAAAGGCTACTGTTCAGAATATAGGAATAAGGCTTACCACTTAATAAAAAGACAAACGATCTAGTTTTAGAATGGGGAAAAGATTTGAACAGACCCTGAAATAAAGGTGATGACTAAGTCCATGAAAAGATACGTCATGTATCTAAGTCATGGACTTAGTCACTAAGGAAATGAAAGTTAAAGCCACAATGAGATACCATTACGTCCTCACTAAGTTTAAGAAGAGAGATAATAGCAAGTGCTGTGGGGGGCGGCGCGGACTGGAGCCCATTTGAATTTCTGGTGCGAATACAAAATGGTAGAGGCACTTCGGAAAAATGGTGTTGTAGGTATTTATAAAATTAAACATAAAACTGTCCATATGATCCATCAGCCCCATTCTCAAAGGAAAGAAAACAAGCATACATTCAAGGTTTATATGAAACTGTTTACAACATAATTCGTTCATAAGAGTCACAAACCAGGAACCATCTAAATGTCCGTCAGCTGGTGAGAGTATAGACAAATTGTGGTCCATCCATACACCGGCATACTCTACTGAGTGATCAAAAGAAGCAAACTGCAGATTCCTGCAACAACACAGATAAACTGCAAGAGCATTTTGTCAAGTGAGAGCGGTCGGGCCGCGGAGAGTGAGCACATGATCCCATTCGTGTGACATGTTGGAAGAGGCAAAACTCTACCACCAGGAATCAGAGCATGGGAGCTAGGAGTCAGGAGTAGTGGGTGGAGATTGATTTTTAAGACAAGGAAACTCTTTGGGATGATAAAAATTGTCTATATTTTCATTGTGATGGGGTTTAAACGTATTCAGGTGTCAGTACTCATCAGGCTGTAGCCTTAAAAAGGTAAATGTTATTGTGTGTAAATTATAACTCTATAAACTCACTTTAAAAGATAGTGAATAAAGTGGAACAGAGCACAGATGTTCTATATTCTCCTGTAACTTTCCCAGGAGAGTCAATTTATGTGCTAATTATTTTTCATACAGCTTAAAATTATTCACGTCTGCCTTTCGTGTTTCATTGAGGCCACAGCTATAAATTTGCCTGGTGAGGAAAGGGAAGCAGGAAGGAAAAATGGGAAACATTCTCAGGCTGGATACTTGGGATTAAAACCTAAAAACAGTTTCACGTGAAAGGAGTCTGACTTGTTGAACAACCTTCATCGTGGTGAGATGTATGAGGGCCTCACCCGTTGTTGACTAAGCAAATGAAATGGGAAGGTCCCAGCTGCCCGGGACGGCCACCGTACATGCGGTTTCAGATTCTACAGAGAGGACTAGACCCAAGTCGCTGTAATACATTGTAAATTGTAAAGCAGTGACTTTTTACAGGAGAGGCGTTACCTGTAACCTTCAACTCTCCTTCAAGGCTCCCTCTTCTTTTCATTGTCGATAGGGAAATACACTACCTGAGATCTTGGGGGTGTCATGGGATGTTTCCTCCAACAGAGAGGGCCCCCAACGGAAGAAATGTTCAACACAAAGGAATTCCTAGTTATTAATCATTTGTTACTTCAGACAGGGAGGAATGGCTTGAGCAGGATGCCCACTAATGCCTTGAAGCGGGTTATCCAGCCCTTATCTAAAGGACAGTTTGGGCTTCCATCGGTGAGTGCTTGTTAAATGTTTGAGCTTACAGAAGGTGGGTGAAGAAACACGGATGTCCTAGAACGCGTCTCGTCTGGCTCTTACTATGGGCACTGTGATTTGATAGCTTTCTTTGGAGCTCTGGGGCTGGTTAATGGGTTTGGTTAATTTCGGGTCTGTGCTCATATGTTAATTTAAGTCCTCCACCCTCGGTGTCTGACCTCATACCCTCCTCTGGTGATGGGATCCTCTTCCACAGCTTCACCTACCACCGATACGCTGCTGCCAATGATCAAACTCCTCTGTCCTGAGTCAAGAACCACACCTCTGACCGATGCCTGGCACTTGCAGGGGAAGTCCCACAGACCTGAGCGTAATTGCTGTTATATTCCTTGTCTTGATAGGGAAAAATCTGTTATAAGATGGGTGACAGGACTGATGGGAAACTCCAGTCCCTGCCTGAAGACTCCCTTTCCGGGTCTTCCTTCCCACCGGCTTGCCTCAGAAACAGACTAAGGAAACTGTCCCCTCTGCTGAGGTTCGGAGCTCAGACCCCTGGAGAGTGATCTCTTTTTGAGCCCACCAGTGTAAATAAACCTCCTGCCTTCCGAGACCTCTGAGTGCCACTTGGTTCTTCTGCCGGGTGATCTAGACCAGATTCCGTAACAATCTGATTGGTGGCTCAAAGATCGACCCCATTACAAAAATCAGAAAATTCAGATGCATTTATCTCCCTTTCCTTCCTTTGGCCCTTATATCCAGTCTGACTCCAAACCCTGAAGAGTCTAACTCCCTTCATATTTTAATTTTTTAAATGTTTTATTTATTTTTGAGAAAGAAAGACACAGAATATGAGTGGGGAAGGGGAAGAGAGAGAGAGGGAGACAGAATCAGAAGCAGGCTCCAGACTCTGAGCTGTCAGCACAGAGCCTGATGTGGGCCTCGAGCCCACAAACTGTGAGATCATGACCTGAGCTGAAGTTGACCGCTTAACAGACTGAGCCACCAAGGCGCCCCTAACTCCCTTCATATTTTAAACATTTGCTTACATCCTTACTATACTGCTTTCTTCCTGGCCCCTATTATCTCTAACTCAGCTGACGGCAGCATTCTTCCACCTAATCTACCTGCCTGTGCTGGACGTTTGCTGTGTGTGTGTGTGTGTGTGTGTGTGTGTGTGTGTGTGTGTGTGTCTTTTCAGAATCTAACTCCTTAATTTGTATTGTGGGGATCTTCTGTTTGTCCCCAGATATGCACTCCCCTCCTCCATAGGACCAGAATCTTAACACTATTCAGACACACGGAATCCTGACTTACATGTGCCAGTTTTTCTCACAGCACCATGTGGCTACATCACCGTGTTTTGGAAGGTGGCTTGTGAGGAGAAGTAAGATATGCAACTTCCAAGTTGGGCCCTGAAAAGAAAGGAGCATGTCATCTCGTTTTATCTTCCTTCCTCCTGCAGCTGGAATGGAAAAGCTATGGTGGGTACTTGGGCAGCTGTTTTGAACCACAAACAGAAAGCAGGTGGGTGGGGGCCCCTGGGTGGCTCAATGGATCAGGCCTCGACTTCAGCTCAGGCCATGATCCTATGGTTGGTGAGGTCGAGCCCCATGTCAGGCTCTGGTGCTGACAGCTTGGAGCCTGAAGCAGGACTCTGTGTCTCCCTCTGTCTCTACCCCTCCCCTGCTTGTGCTCCGTCTCTCTCTCTCACAATCAAAAAGAATAAATAAACATTTACAAAAATTTTAAAAATAAAGAAACAAGGAGGTTGGACTGTGGAGTCAAAATACGGAGGGAGATTGGGCCAGCAGTGGCTCCCAGGAGGACACCCAGGGAACAATAATGTCAGTCTTGTTTATCATGCTAATTGTATTCTTTGTTACTGCAGCCAAACAGGTACCCTAACTTCATAGTGTTTGTGAAGTCAAAGTGGCCAGTTGGCCCACATATCTCCCTAGTCCCCAAGGCACCGGCAGATGGTTCTGGGCGTTCAGGCCCCATTAGGCACAGCAGTGGCAACGGTGTCCTGCTGCAGCGGAGTCCTCTTGGTCAAACTGTTCCGACCTTGAGACCGTGGCTGTGCCTTCTCCAAACTGCCTTTGCCCCGCCCCTCTCCAAGCCTGCTCTTCCGGCCCTGGGATAACTTGGAGTACTCCTGATAGCCTTCTGATACCTTCCCCTTCTGATTTCACTGAGCGGCACAGGTTTGTCTGACTGAAAACAACATTCCAAATCGAGGTGCTGATTTCCAAGTTCACCTTCTTCCAGAGAAAGTGCAGGGCTGCCTGTGTGGTATTCGTAAATGGAGGTCGAAACCTGCATTTCCCCTGCTTACTAACCCTCAGGGATTCTTTGGCAATTCTTTGGTCAGACTTCGTTTGGTCAGGATAACCTCCTCAGTATAGCATGTGAAGCCTTGCAGGATGTGGGCCCAGAACCGCTCCCCAGTTTTCTCTCTTTGTGCCTGTCTCTGGGTCCTGTGCATCATGGTTTGGCCATACAAAATCACTGGGGCTGACAAGGTCCACCTCCCAGCCCTTTCTTCTCACACCAGCTTGTCAATGCTCATTCAAGAGGTACCTTGGGGTCCTTCCCCTCCATAAAGCTTTCCGAACTCCCTGGGGCCCCGTCACCCCTGGTCACTTGATCGCAAGTCCGTCCTTTGGGCTGCACACTTCCCCCTTCTTACTGACACTTCTCTCACCGTGGTCTCTTTGTGTTCACCTGTCTCCGTGAATTGCCTTCCCAACTGTGTTATCTATTGTTCTGTATCTATTGTTCTGTTTCTAGTATTTCTTCTATGATTGGTGCATAACATACATATTTCATTTTTATTTTATTAAACTTTTTTTAATTAAATAGTTTATTACCAAGTTGGTTTCCATATAACACCCAGTGCTCTTCCCCACAAGTGCCCCTCTCCATGACCATCATCTCCCTTCCCTTCCCCCCTCGAGGCAAATCATGAGAGACTCTTGAATACTGAAAACAAACTGAGGGCTGAAGACATACATATTTTAAAAGAAAGTGAATCATCTTTCTGGAAACCATTTGAAAAGTTTAAAAATAAGTCGGTAGGTGGCACCTGAGTCTTTCTGTTAAAACGAGCCTTTACATTTGTAATCTTGGGGGTTTTTAAAACCCACATAAGCCAGCAGGTGGCGCTCTCCGACACGAAAGCCTTTGTCACTCAAGGAGTCCGTCCCCCTGGCCTCCTTTTCTTCCTCCCCGGCTCCTTCTAGGAAACCGTCACTTGCGGTTTGTCAAAATACCTGTGCGTGCACATCTGTATTAAACACCCAAATGGTCTACACCCGCACTGATTAGTATCAGTACCATTTTACTACTCACTGCCTTCACCAACGAGTCTTTGCTATCCCTGGAACTCTTGCCCAGGCAGAAACAACTTGCAAAATGAAACTGTTGAACTTTCCAGTTGGCGGGATCAAAGAGCGGCTTACTCCCCAACACTCTTTGATCCCCTTGCCGTCCACTTATCCTGAATTATTATGATATCGTAATGTTTACCAAATCCTAATTAAGCCTCATATTGAAAGACCAACCTTATCCCAAAAGCCATGACGTCTTAAAAATCTTGACTTTGCCCTCTGCCTTGGAGACACTGTTAGAATTTAATCTATGTAGTGATATCCCTCCAGCAAGAGCACTCAACTCAATCTGCCTGCTCTACAGACTGTTTTTATATTAGTCTCTGGGGACAGCCAGCCTTTGGCAATACTATGAACCTGAGCCTACAGGTACGTCCAAGGGCTTTGCTCACTTGAAAGGAGCAACTGAAGAGGCTGAGCCTCAGACCCCACCCCACGCCCAGACAACTGGAATCTACACTGAACAAATGTAAAGGTGATTCTCCTGCACAGTTAAATCTCAGGAGCATTGCTCTTAAAGAATGATCTCCGTCTCTTCGAAAGAATGAATGCAGACTGAAAGTTTAAAATTTAAAGAACTGTTGTGTTTTTCTTCTGCTTTTAGTTGATGTTTAGTTAGTATTAAAACCGCAAAATAGAAGACAGATTTGGATTCCAGTCTGCCTAATCAGGAAATTCTTCAGCGATGTCTTGGGTCTGCTTTGAGAGGATCGATGGGTTTGGGGGGTGTATGAGAAAACATATTTGCTGAATTCATTTAAGTCTTGTTTTTCCAGACCCTCCCTTCCTCTCAGGGCAGACCTGAGATGCAATGTGTGTAGGTAGATCACTATGAGGGGCTGTGGGCTGGCGCATTTAGATACAGTGCTTAATCCTCATGCACGGTGTGCACTCAGTAACATTAGGCCACTGTTGATGTAAGAATATTTTCTTAAAAAATATTAAAATCTGGATTTGTTATTTACATCATACTCCTTTTCATGTGACATGATTACCTTCTTTGAGATGTGAGCCCCATTTGCCTTGGAGATTTTGCTACTATACCAAACAGTTGTAATGGAAAGTATATGGTATTTGAGATTTAAGGCATAGAGTAAAATCACAGGTCTGCCACTTCGTGGCTGTGTGATGTGAGGCTATTCACTTAACCTCTCTGAACCTCAGTTTTCTCATCCTGAAACGGGGAGGATGTTAACTTACATACACAGGCTGATTTAGGGATCAAGAGCCATGAAGTTTGTGCTAGAAGTTCTATAAACCAACCTTGGCACTTTCGGTTGTTTGTTTAAAAATATTTTTAGTGTTTTTTATTTATTTTTGAGAGACAGAGAGAGACAGCGCCAGCAGGGGAGAGTCAGAGAGAGAGGGAGACACAGAATCTGAAGCACAGAGCCTGTCATGGGGCTCAAACCCATGAACCCTGGGAGATCATGACCTGAGCTGAAGGCGGATTCTTAACCGACTGAGCCACCCAGGTGCTGCTGGCTATTTGTTTTAAACGCACCGGCACAGCGCTCACGTGTTACTGTGAGTGCAGTACCAGTGTTAATGAACTGATCAATGCATCACAACATTTCAGCCTTTCTGAAAACCACCAACACACTGTTTTTCTTTTTCGCATTGTTCCTTAATGAACTTGTTTCCCCAACCATGATCCTCATTGTGCTCACACCAGGCTTATCTCCAGATTCCTGGACAAATAAGCAAAGGCGAGCCGTGACCACACTGCCCAGGTCATTAGGGTGCAGAGAGAGAGCACCTGTACTTAGTTGGTGGGTTTCAGAGCCCGTCCCGGGCCTAGGCCATTGTGAAAGCTTTGAAAACATTAGCCAACGGTATATGTGAATGATTTCGTAAACATTACTACTAATAAATTTGGGTGTGACTCTCAGTCCAGAGAAACAACACGACAGGACTGAGTTTCGGTTCTGTTTTGATTCTGTTGTGGGGTAAGCTTGGAACCTCAGAGTCCTGGGGCAGGTTTGAGCACTGACTCAGCCAGTTTAGTTATTTGGCCTTGGGTGACTCATTTAGCTTCTCTGGACCAAGTTTCTTCACGTAAGCACTGGGTTGGAGTCTAGGGTGTCTTTTAGCAATATAGTTCTCACATTCTGTGGAACAGGCCTAGGTGGGTGGCTGGAGCCCAGGGTTGTCCCAAGGACCCACTGGCTGCCCCAGACAACAGAGGATTGCTCTGAGACCCGGAGCATCCATTTACTGGTCAAGTGACCCAGGAAAGGAGCAGGTGGTACTGGAAAAGATCTGGGTCTTACAGGGATGTGGTCAGCCCATAAAATGGCTGCCGTCCCCAAATGCCCCTCTCTGCCCCCTGCCAAGTTCCTCTGTGAATGTCCTTATTTTAATATCTAGACTAGAGGGTCTTCTCCTCTTCTTTTTCCAAATGATCCTTTGCACTCCCACAAGGATTATCTTTGGGAAATGCAAATAAGGTCCATATCACTCCTCTCTTTTAAGTTGCTGATAATCTGTTGTTAATGGGCTGTATTCATTGTGTGACACTTCATGCATTGAGCGGCTGGCCCCGGTTTTACATTTTCTAATTGCCCTTATTGCTCTCTCCACAGCTTACCTTCAGACTGTCCACAGAGCCCTGGGAAGTGTTCTCCCAACTGGCCCTGAGTGCTCCCATGTCCTGGCCGTTTACACATGCTATGAATTCTAATGGAAGCATACTTGCTGACCACCAGGTGAGCTGCTCTTCCTATTTCTTTTCTACCGCAAGGGTCATATCTTTCAATCCCTTCATTGCCTCTGTTTCCCTTAGTTCTCCAGCTAGCAGATGAGCTTCAGCGATGGTAGGCACCTGGATTTACTCTCCTTTGTTTCCTTAAAAGTGCTTAGCACACTTGAATTTGAAAGTGCTCCGTCAATACTTGTTGAATCAACAAATATTCCCACAAATCAAGGCAGGAGGTACCTTCATCTTTTCTTGATGCACCCACTAGACTATCCTTTTGTGAATTATTTTTGAAGTTTCTTCCCAATGTTTATTTTATTTTTATTTTTATTTTTTTATGTTTATTTTTGAGAGAGAGAGTGTGTGCACAAGTGGAAGGAGGGGCAGAAAGGGAGAGGGAGACACAGAATCCAAAGCAGGCCGACAGCTCAGAGCCTGACCCGGGGTTTGAACTAGTGAACTGCGAGATCATGACCTGAGCTGAAGTTGGATGCTCAACCAACTGAGCCACCCAGGCACCCCCGCGCGCGCTGTGTTCATTTTATTTTTAAAATTTTTAATTTTTTTTAAACATTTATTTTTGAGAGAGAGAGAGCGAGAGAGATATAGCATGAGCAGGGGAGGGTCAGAGAGAGAGAGGGAGGTACAGAATCTGAAGCAGGCTCCAGGCTCTGAGCTGGCTGTCAGCACAGAGCCTGACACAGGGCTCGAACCCAGGAACTGGGAGATCATGACCTGAGCCAAAGCTGGACACTTAACCAACTGAGCCATCCAGGCGCCCCTCATTTTAAAATATGTCATTAAAAAATTGGGGTAAAACCAGTAGGTCCAGCGGACATTAAGGATGGGTTTCTCAAGAGGGAAAGTGGAAGCGCGCAGGCTGACTCAGGGGGTAGGTGGAGGGAGTCAGTGTGACCATTGTGCTCTGGACTTCTATTTGAAAAGGTCCTTCAGGAAAACTTCTCGTGTTATCTGAGATTTTATAAATATAAATGAGATTTACACATACATTTGTAAGTATACATTAATGCAATTGAAGATATTCATCATAAGACTTTAAACTTGCATTCCATTGCTTTCGTAATTAAAAAAATTGTCATTCTTTTGTAAGTAGTATATACACAATAACAGTATATTACATTTGCATTTTGGCATTTCTTAATTTTTTTTTCATATCATAGGAGCCTTGAAAATAAGTGACTAGTGGCCTCTCTTGGTTTGTGAGATTCCTAGGTAAAAACAGTAATTGCAAAATAAGTGATCACCACACAACCAGCAGGTTTGTACAAATTTAACATGGCCTATACCCAGTATTGGTCAGGATGTGTAGCATTAAAAACGCTCATAAGCTTGTGGCAAGAATTTTCACTGGTATAATCCCCTTGGAAAAGAAATTTTAATTATTTAGTATAATTGAATATATGCACACCTGTGGCCTAGAAATTCTACTCTAGGGTATAAATCTTAGAGAAACTCTAGTACATTCTCACCAAAATAGTTGAATAAGAAAGTACTTAGCAGGATTGTATGTCCTAGTCCCAAACCAGAAACAATTCCTATACCCATAATACTGTGAAAAACATGACTTTTAAAGACTACACACAAAACCCTTTATTTGACATAGTCTTAGCTGTCAAAATGTTTCATTACACAAGAACACATGAAAAACACAAATTTTATGCACTTGTTATGTGCTTAGATTCTGACATATGCTTTTAAGCTTTATTTGGTCTCACTATAATTCTAAGGGGTATTACCATTTTTAATAGAGAAATATATTCAGGAAGAATAAGTTTTATTTGTTTTCACTGTAATCCTAAAGGGTATTACCAGTTTTTTAACATGAGGAAATAGGGGCACCTGGGTGGCTCAGTCGGTTAAGCATCCGGCTTTGGCTCAGGTCATGATCTCACAGTTCGTGGGTTCGAGCCCCACATCAGGCACTGTGCTGACATCTAGCTCAGATCCTGGAGCCTGCTTCAGATTCTGTGTCTCCCTCTCTCTCTGATCCTTTCCTGCTCACGCTGTCTCTCTGTCTCTCAAAAATAAATAAAAAACATTAAAAAATTTTAACATGAGGAAATATATTCGGAAAGAATAAACAACAAGTTTGAAACACATAATTACCTTCTATTTTAGCTTCTCAGAAAACTTTTCTAGTTTCCTCTGAGCAAAGTTGTATGACCACCACTATCGAGATCACTTTTCCTCCTACACAAATCAACATAGAAATTGTTACTTTTCAGATTTTAAAATATAGTGTTTTCTATTAAAATTCATGGTTCTCAATCAGGGCAATTTTGTTCCAAAGCGACATTTGTCAATGTCTGGCAACATTTTTGGTTGTCACAACTTGGGGAAGAGCTCCTGGCACCTTGTTGGTTGGTGAAGGCCAGAAATGCTACACCCTGTGACCACAGGAGCCCCTATAATGTCGAGCTGAGAAAGCCCAGTTTAGGCTGGAAAAAGTTATTAAAACGTAAGTTATTAAATAGTACAGTTTTCAACATATGTGCTTTCATGTAGTTTTGTTTAGAAGTAAAATACTGCTCTGAGCACTAACATGTTGTTGTTGTCGCTCTCTGCTTTGGTAATTACAACAGGGCACATCTCACTTTAATTCTAGGAAATCCAGTTTTCCAACTACTATACTGCTCAGATCCCCAAGGAAGACAACATGATCCATCAGGCAGGGAGGCTACCTGGCTGCAACCGAAGACGTTTAGAGATAACGGCAGTATCAGCTGCTCTCTTAGTAGTTTCTTTTAAAAACTTTTAAAATCTTTATTTATTTTTGAAGGAGAGAGAAACAGAGTGCAAGCAGGGGAGGAACAGAGAGAGAGGGAGACCCAGAATCCAAAGTAGGTTCTAGGTTCTGAGTTGTCAGCACAGAGCCCGATGTGGGCCTCGAACTCATGAACCGCAAGAACATGACCTGAGCCAAAATCTGACCCTTAACCGACTGAGCCACCCAGGTGCCCCTCCCTTTTTAGTTTCTTTATAGTCAAGAGTTTACACTAACATCCGAGGCAAATGTGGATGAATTAGCGATTATCAAATTTTTCTGCTATATCATCTGTCATCTATAAGAATGACAGTGAGATTATGGCCTAGACACTTTGTAAATTACTCCAAATCATCAAAAATATTTTATTAGAGTTTGTGACATAAAGAAAATACTGGAACCACGACTGGCTGTGGTCAGAGCAGGAGTCATTAGTTAATGACATGTGTTGGGATTAGCATAGTCTTTCTCTCTTAATGGGAAAATAAGACACCAACATGTGGACAATACTTTTGAACTAATACAAAGGTTAGCTTTCTCTCTCTCTCTCACTCTCTCTCCCTGTATCTGCCACACACACAGGGTATGTATATATGTAATTTTTAAAAGTGTCAATTTGTTTCTTTCTCCTGGGCTTAAAATTATTTTTTAAAGATTTCCTTAGTCTACCCATTGTGTCACCAACCTTTATTTGAGTCACCTGAGGAAGTTGTTACAAATATAGATTCCTAGACCCTACTCTCCAGAGTAAGACCCAGACATTCCCATTGTTAGCAATTTACCCCATGGAGGTGAAGCAAGCATTGTTTTCCCGATGAATTACAGGATGGAGCCCAAGCTCCTTTACATGACATTCAAGACCGGAACCCACCCCCTTGTTTTCCAACAATGTTTTAGTCCTGAAGTGTATGCTCCTATAGCACCACGCTCACCACTTTGTTGTAAACCCCCTTGACTCTTCCCCTGCCAGTCTTCTACGTTCATTCCATCCCTTGTTGGCAAATTTCCTTTCTGTGATCTCCTGAAGATCTCCCTTTCCCAGGCCCAGAGTTACTCCATTTTTACATTATGTCTCCATGGGTTTGATTCAGACATGATCCTCACTCATGTTACATTATGTGCCAGTATTTCTTCGTGTGCCTCTCTCTTTCTGGGGTCTTTGAAATCTTGAAGGGAAGAGCTCGAGTAACTTTAATCTTCTTATGGTCATTATTTGGCATACTATGTGGCGTTTCATATATTAGATATTAGATGACCAATATGTGAGGACTGGGGGGATGGATCTGGAGTAAGATGAAGTGATTTGAGAAAAACAAAATATTTCAAAATGGTGGACAGAAGAACCAGAACATGACCACTTTCTCTCTAAATGGGAGAATTTCTGTCTTGTGGCATCAAGGAAGAATAAGGGCTCCTGATACTTTCTGTGGAACGAGTCCCTTTGGAAAAATTAACAAAGGGCCAGAACATCAGCAGACCACCCAAAGGCATATTACTTACCTGAGCTGTTGACAGTAGCAGCCTGGTGGAGCACAGCTTCAGACTCAGAATGTTCTTTGCATCTCTAATTCCCCAATCTTCAACATACAAGCCCAATGCTACCTTTTCCAGTGTAAGTTTTTCAATTCCTGGTTTCTTCCAGGAATTTCTTTCACATGTTCTTCTGGAGTCTCATAGCATTGTTTTCTTCCTTTTTATTTTTTTTTTCCCTTTGTTTCATTACATACCCTGCTTCCTAAACAAGATTATAAAATCAAGTCCCAGGGCCCTTTGCTCTTCCCTTCTTTCTATTTTTCCCCCCATTTTTCCTCTCAAATGAGGGTGAGAGAGGGTAGGAGGAGAAACTACTTTTTCATCTTAATTTTGCACATAATAAATGTTAGTAAACATCTGTTGGGTATACAAGATTATGAAAGGTATTTTATGTCATATTTACCAGTCTCCAGCCTTAGGAATGACCATTATTGAGTGAAGTTGGGTTGGACCAAATCAAACTATATGGCATTGTTAGTATGAGTGGATTAGTTTTATTGCTGTTTTGACGACAAAAGGTATGAAGTTTTCCCAAGCCAAGGGATGTGTTTCCAGTGAAAGTCAGTGATGAGCCAATGCAAATCTGCATGTGAAATCCTATCAAATGGAGTGGATTCTATCTAGGACTTTTCTGAATAATGATATTGCTGGCATAAGTTTAGCATTGTTGCTTATGCAGCAAAGTCTTTTCCAGTCTTTCTGGAACATGGTTTCTTCCAGTTCATTCCTATTTCCTCCTACTTTTGTTTCTGCTTAAAAAAATTTTTTTTAATGTTTTTTTATTTATTTTTGAGAGAGAGAGAGAGATGCAGCATGAGCAAGGGAGGGTCAGAGAGAGAGGGAGACACAGAATCTGAAACAGGCTCCAGGCTCTGAGCTGTCATCACAGAGCCCGACGTGGGGCTCGAACCCACAAACCGTGAGATCATGACCTGAGCTGAAGCTGGACGCTTGACCGACTGAGCCACCCAGGCGCCCCTGTTTCTGCTTTTTATTACTTCCTTGGTAAGGCTCTTTCACAACCTTCCTTGACTGTCAGCCTCATCCCACCCTTCCTGAGCCCATTTAGCTTTCTTCTCCATCTTCACTGATCCTTCTTCAGAGAAGTGTTTCTTGTGTACATGAGTCAATAACTGCATGCATATCTACTTCCTTTTGTCTGTTATTCTGGATCTGAGTTTTTTGTGTTGACAAGTACCTGCCTCCTTCATCCATGAAGATTGTCTCACTTTTCTTTGTGACCTCCATGATATGCAGCCCAGGATTGGCTGTCCTGAGAGCCAATGGAAGGGCAGAACTCATCTGGGTAGGTGGTGCTCAGTACATATGAATACACAGCTTTGGTGCTAGGCATTGTCAGGCTGATTCTCCTGAGACTTGATTGCCTTGATGCTTCTCATTTGTAGACATATTTGAGTTGGGCCCCTTGCCCAGCAGAAGGTATATTTATATTTCAGGTAACTAGGAACAGTGGGGCCAATAAAAATTGAGGAGGTATCTTTTCCACCAGATTAGAACAATAACATCCATGGATCTCCATGAGTATATATTCTATCAAAATCTGTCTTCCTAAGCACTGAAGGCCAAGACACACCTGAGGAGGAATTTTGTCTTTCTGTGCTCCTCAGTCCGGAGGTGATATAGATACAGAGCCATGGACAAGAGCTAGTGCAAACACTATACGGAAAAGGGCTTCAGACCATTCATCCTGGATCTCTCAGGATGACAAGATTTCTGAGGTCATTTCAAGTCTAATATTGAGTGATTCTAAGTCATCCTCTTACTGTGAGATTCATTATTGATGGGTGTCCTTTGTTCTGGCAGAAGAAGCAGTATGATATGTAAAGAGATTCCAAAGTTGCCCCTAAATGGCAGACACTGTGGAATCGTGTTCCCAGTTCAGCCGTTCACCCACTGCACGACCTCAAACATGTAGTTGAACTTTTCGTTTTGTTCGTTCATTGTGGTCAGAAACTGGGGATCCCATAATACCTGCCTCAGAGTTGCTGTATAGGTTAAAACCAGTTGTACTTTTATAAATTACATATACACATTTCTGGCCGTTGGAATAGTGATCGGCACAAGTAGATGTTAGCAGTTATTCCAGCAGATTTGATCCCCTAATTATGTTTTGTGAAAACCAAGCTTACTGTGAGCGGGTGTTGCTCCATGTGAAAGGAACAACATGGAACATGGTCTCATGTTGAAGCATTTTGTTGCTGCTTTGCAATTATGATCTTTATTTTTCACTCATAAGCCATGACAAAGTACCAGCATCCACAAAAGCCAGCCATGTGTCCCTTAGGTTCTGTGTCTCTTCTGCCACAAACACACACAGTCCCCTTCTCTCTTCCTTGCCTCGCCTTCCTTCTTCACATTTGTATTATCTAATATATGAAGTGATTTTTGCTTCTTTAACCTGACAGTGATTACCTCTCCAATGTTATGCTTCATTAGGGCCAGGAGCTTTGTTTTAGACTCTGTTTGGTCCCTAGCACCAAGAACAGTGCTTGGTATCTTACAGGTACCCAATAAGTATCTGTTGAATGAAATAAAGTCTAATATGTGTATTTACCTCATGACAATTTCTCCCTGGTTGCTCTTAATTTTGCTTGTACTCCATTGGGAGAAGACTAGGCAACGATGCATATGGAAAATGAACCAAGCCTTTTCCATGTCACCTCAGGGCCTTTGCATTTACTGTTCCTACTGCCTGGACCAGTTTTTCTCCAGGTAATGTATGTTGCTGTCTCTTACTGTGTTCAAAGACTTTCTCAGAGAGCCCTTCTCTGAGGCCCTATCTGAGCTAGCATATCCACCAACTTCCAGATCTGCCTTTCAGCACTATCTGTAACCCTTCTTTGATGATTTTTTCCCCATACTACTAATCTCATCTAATTTACTTATTTTTACTTGTTTACTTATTGATGTCTCTTTTCCTTTACCATGATGACAGAGACTTAAGCTTATTTTATTTTCTACTACTACTTAAAATAATGCCTGATAATCAATACACATTTGTTAAATAATTAATATACATGTAAGAACATAAAAAAGGATGGTAGCACTTATGTTTTATTTAAAAATAACTTATCCCTAAAAAATTAAAAAATAATTTATCCCTTATTATAAAGGTGAATCATGATCATTCAATTATTATTAAAATAAATCAGAAACAGCCAAAGTCTTATATAAGTAGAGTCCCATGATAAGTAGTTTGACATTTATTTTCTCTTTTTTAAAAGTTTATTTATTTATTTTGATTTTTTTAACATTTATTTATTTTTGAGAGACAGAGAGAAACAGAGCATGAGCAGGGGAGGGGTAGAGAGAATCTGAAGCAGGCTCCAGGCTCTGAGCTGTCAGCACAGAGCCTGACATGGGGCTTGAACCTACAAACTGTGAGATCATGACCTGAGCTGAAGTTGGACACTTAACGACTGATCCACCCAGGTGCCCTTATTTATTTATTTTGAGAGAGAGAGTGCGAGCAGGGGAGGGGCAGAGAGAGAGGGAGGGAGAGAGAATCCCAGGCAGGTTCCAAACTGTCAGCATGAACCCGATGCAGGGCCCAAACTCACAAAACCGTGAGATCATAACTTGAACTGAAGCTAAGAGTTGGCCGCTTAACTGACTGAGTCACCCAGGCGCCCCAACAGAGTTTTCTTCATAGCCTTTCATATTTACCTATTTGTCCTGTTTTTTTTTTCCCTTTTTATTCAGTTATAGTCAAGTTGTATGTATAGTTTTCCATTTTGCTTTTTCCCCTTTATAGATTATTGTATTATAGGCCTTACCCACATTGCTTTTAAAATCAGGATGATGTAGAGGCACCTGGGTGGTTGTGTCTGACTTTGGCTCAGGTCACGATCTTGCTGTTGGCAGTGCAGAACATGCTTTGGATCTTCTGTCTAACCCCCCCATCCCTGTCCTGTAAACAAACAAACAAATAAATAAAATCAAGATGGCATATTGCCAAGGCAATTGCAAAGCACAATTCAGAAATACTTTATTTTCTCTAATTTTCTCTGCCATTCACTCCCTCATGAATATAAAAATTTTTTTCAGTCCCTAAACTACGTGGCAGAGATGAGGTAGATAGATAGTTCTAGAAAAGGGGCTGAGAAAGAAGAATTTCCTTCTTTTTCTTCTACCAGGAAATTTTCCCTACAACATCCACCCCCTTCACAGGGCAACACGTGTCCTTGAAATTTCAGGCTTCATGGCTTCTGGAAATTCAGCACTGTCAGCACAGAGCGAGAGGCGAAGCTCAAACTCATGACCTGTGAGACCATGACCTGAGCCTGAATTAAGAGTCGGTTGCATAACCAATGATCCACCTAGGCTCCCCAAGAAAAACTAATTTTATTTTATTTTATTTTTTAATATTTATTGTTTGAGAGATAGAGACAGTACAAGCAGAGGAGGGTCAGAGAGAGAGGGAGACACAGAATCCGAAGCAGGCTCCAGGCTCTGAGCTAGCTGTCAGCACAGAGCCTGACGCGGGGCTCGAACCCACGAATTGTGAGATCATGACCTGAGCTGAAGCCGGACGCTTAATCGACTGAGCCACCCAAGCGCCCCGAAAAGCTAATTTTGAAACCAGAACATGGGGCGCCTGAGTGTCTGTCAGTTGGGCGATTAACTTTGGGCGACTGACTTTGGTTCATGTCGTGATCTCAGGGTTCGTGAGTTTGAGCCCCATGTTGGGCTCTGGGCTGACAGCTTAGAGCCTGGAGCCTGCTACAGATTCTGTGTCTCCCTCTCTTTCTACTCCTCCCCCATTCATGCTCAGTCTCTCAAAAATGAATAAACGTTAAAAATTTTTTTAAACCAAAACAGGACCTAATGGCTAATTGGATTCTGCCTGCACTCAGGTACTTCCAGAGTATATTTGCACCTGCTGAGTATTTTTCAGGTTTTCCTGTACCTGGGGGGCTTTTTTTCTTTCAAGTTCTATTATTATTTTCGTTTTATTTATTTTGATTATTTCAAGGAAGAGGACATGGTCGTAATGATTTGGATTGGTCTCTGAGGATTTGTACTTGCCTTTTCTTGCAAATTCTTCCACTCAGTTACCTTTCAGGTCATCTCTGCTTAATTCCCAGCCAGTAGGAACTCCATGCATTTTTATTTGAAAATGACAGCTGCATTTCATGTGATTTCAAGGTACTTCCAATTTATAATGATCTTTCTTTTATCTCCTCTCCCTCTCTTTTTTTTTTTCATTCTTGACTTGCTCTGAAATCTTTGATTTGGTCCCTTATAGACAATGAGTCCCACTCATTCAGCCCCTGGTGACGTCCTCGTGAATTTTAGTGAATCAAACAATTCTCATTCTACCGTAAGGAGACTGGAAAGTGGGGGAAGGGCCTGGGCCTGAGGTTTGCTTGACGTTGGCACAACTGTATTTTTCTGCTTTCTTCCCAGTACCTTTCCCACCAGAGACTGAAAACCACCCGCCATGAGGAGGGTGACCTTGGCCCATTTGATGCCTGCTTCCTCTGCCCCAAGGGAGTCCAGCTCCAGTCCCGGATCGCTCTCTGGATCCTGCAAATTCTGCTTTCTCTCTGTTCCTGCTGCCTGTCCTCAGCTTATCACACTTCAACATTTTAGTGATGTTTTGATATCTCTAAGCTGTTTGAATTATGTTTACAGGAAGCCACAGGGACTACCTAATTTCCTGGCTTAGTCACTCACCTGATCCTTAAGGACATCTTCCTGAATCTCACTTAGCCTGGGTCTGGCTGAGCTGTGGTCTGTTTCCCACTTTATTAATCATTTCTTGCATACAAGAAATGTTTGTTGAGTATCTGTGATGTATTAGACACAGATTCTGGTTACACAAAGCCTGCTATGTTGGGTAAGTTTACAAAGAAAATGTCTTGAAAGAAGAATGTGGGTGACTCAGAAAATATTCCCCTTAAACCTGTCATCCAAATAGCAGTAGGAGAGGCTGTGAGGATCTGTTTGCTTTCTAAGTGAGAGCAAGCTCAAGCTTTTGAATAATGATGATGATGATGATGATGATGATGATGATGATGATAATAATAGGATAATGGCATTGAGTTTTGCCTATGGATAGAACAAGATCATAACAAAAGTTTTATTATTTGTGTTAGTTAAGTCCCAAACGCCTCAGTTATTTCTAAATTTTCCCCCCCTGAGGAAATTTTCATTCCCAACAAGGGAAACCAGATTGGGCAAGTAATAGGGAAAAGGCATCTGTTTCATCATAGAGAAAAATGAGAGAAATCTCTCATACAAGCAATGCTGGATACCATAGCCACTAGCAGTAGATAACTGTATAAATTAAAATGATAAACCTTAAGTTAAGTCAAAAATTCAAATGCTCAGGGGTGTCTGAGGGGCTCAGTTGGTTGAGGTCATGATCTCAGGTCATGATCTCATAGTTCATGGCTCAGGCCATGATCTCATAGTTTGTGGGTTTGAGTCCCATGTCAGCTCAGAGCCTGGAGCCTGCTTCAGATTCTGTTATCTCCCTCCCTATCTGCCCCTCCCCCACTTGAGCTCTGTGTCTCTCAAAAATAAATAAATGTTAAAAAAAATTAAAAAACAAATTCAAGTGCTCATTAGCCACCAGTGACTAGTGGCTATGGAACTGGGCAACAGAGATAGAGAGTATTTCCATCCTCATAGAGATGACTGAGAACCACAGGTGAGCCGTCTCCTCCCGTCACCATAAAGGGAACGAGAGAGAGACTCATCACAGCTTTAGCCACTGAAATGCTCAGTCTCTTGTTTGTGTCTGCCCAGTTGCCCTTTATTTGTTATCTTCTGCATGGAGCGATGGAGGCATGTTAGCGGAGATTTTGATGACATTTTGGAACAGATTTCAGGTGGGAATTTCCTGAAGATTCATTTGAACCATGTAGTGAAGAATCCAGAAAAGAACCCACAGGGAAAAGGCAAAGGGAAGCAGTCCGAAGAACCACCTGAGATTCAACGCAGTTGGGAAGGCATTCCTGGTTATAACTGGGAGTATGACCAGCAGCTTGCTTGGGCATCCCATGGACAAGGAATGGAAACTATGAACAAGAGGCCAACTGGCAAGTCAAGTCCTCTTTTGAATACTGTGGTAGGAGTCTGGGGCTTTCCCACCAATTCCAGTTACAATTTTGCCTTTAAAACTTCCTGAATTTATGGCCCTTAGTGGGGTTGGAGCACACCATTGTTCCCCTGAGGCTTCTTCTCTGGTGATACTCTGCTCCAGATCAAGGCTTTTCTTGATTAGAGGGAAGTTGGAAAGTTTGAGCTTTATCTGCTTTTTCTTACAATCCCAGGATCTGGGTAAAGGTTACTGTGTCGACATTATGAAAACAAGACACTGTGCTCTGGGGGACTGTGGAGGTGACTAGCACTCATCAAAGAGGGATGAAGTTATCGGGCTCCAGAATCTGCTTTCATTCTCTTGGACCATGTAGTCATATGGAACGTCAGTGCCGCAGGGGGCAAATGGACTCTTATCTGTTCTAATCTCATAAATATTCTGACTCAGTTTCTTCCCGTTGTTATCAGGCTTTGAGAACCTAGGCTGCTCCAGGTCTATGGTTAGGCTCTGGGAAAGACAAAGGGGATTTAGACTGGCTTTCTTCTCTAGGTTCTTATGGTCTAACATTCTGTGGACACCCCCCCAATTCCGCAAGCTTCTGTGGTAGAGTATTTCTGGAATGCCATGACTGGTTTTTTTAATGAGAGTCTCCTTAGTAATGGATCCAGCTGCTCTGTCTCCTTTCAAGTGAAATGATTGTATCTCGCTAAATGTATTATTCCAGGGACACCCTGCCTTGGGAAGGAATCAGCCAATTCTTTAGTTAGAAAAGATTTAATTTAAATAGATTTAATTTTTTTCATAGCAGTTTGAGGTTAACAGTAATATTGAGCAAACAATATAGGTATTGGGATTTCCCATATACCCCCTCGTCTCACACATGCTTAGCCTCTCCCATTATCAATACTTTCCCCCTGCCCCAACCCCCACCAACTAGAGTGTACATTTCTTACAACCGATGAGACTACATTGACACATCATTGTCTGAAGTGCAGTTTCCATTAGGGTTCACTCTTAGTGTTGTATATTCTGTGGTTTGGACAAATGTATAATGACAAATGTCTCAAATTATAGGGTCATACAGAGTATTTACACTGCCTTAAAAATTCTCTGTGTTATGCCTCTTCACCTCTTTCTTCCCCCTAAACCCTGTGTAAATGTATTTCTCTTTGTCCACAATAACTCTTGAGTATCAGACTTTCTGATTATATTTTTTGTTTTACTCCCTCCTCCTCCCTTTTCACATAAATGGCACTGGGAAATCAGCCACTAGAAATGAGAGGGACAACATATATCCTTTGATTCTATCCCTGAAATTTCCATTTGCTCCCCACCCCCACCCTATAGCTCATATGTCTGCAACTTCAGCACAAATAAAGATTCCAGATCAACCGATTGTCCCATTCTTCAGGGCAATGGTAGATGTCTTCCCGATACCACATTCTTAGACACCCCTTGCCTCAGGGCGTCTCTGAATCCAGTTTCTATTATGCATTTACATGTGAAAATAAGAATTTTCTTGTAATGCCTTTGGCGCCTCAAAGAGAACAGAAGAACTCCTCTGATAAAAACTGATAATGTCCCTTAATGGACAGAATATTGGGGAATTCTAATTTATAGTCAGACTTTAACGCTAACTCTTCTATCTGTGTTTGGTGGAAGATGACACCGATTATAGTATCAGTTATTTATTGATTACTTACTAAGTACTCATTACTTAATAGGTATAGGCGTTATACTAATCTCACCAAAATATGAGGCGGTGATAATTCCCTATCTGGAGTTGTTAGGGGACAGGCAAAAAGAAAATCTTTTTAGCCTTCTGTGTTTTCTTTTTTTTTTTTCCTTTAAGTTAATTTACTTATTTTGAGAGAGAGAGAGAGAGAGCGAGCGAGCACAAGGAGGGGGGTAGAGAGAGGTCACCCCACGTATATTGTCAACATGGAGCCCAACACGGGGCTCAAACTCATGAACTGTGAGATCATGACCCGAGCCAAAATCAAGAGTTAGGCACTTAACCAACTGAGCCACCCAGCTGCCTTTTGAGTCTTCTGGTTCTTAAAAAAATAATCATCTCGAAGAAATCCAATGCCAAAGAGACACATTTTGAGGTGGCAGATTCTTTTTAATTTTTTTATAGTTTATTTATTTTTGAGACAGAGACAGAGCATGAGTGGGGGAGGGGCAGAAAGAGAGGGAGACAAAGAATCTGAAACAGGCTCCAGGCTTTGAGCCATCAGCACAGAACCCAACTCGAGGCTCAAACTCACAAACCATGAGGTCATGACCTGAGCTGAAGTCAGCCACTTAACTGACTGAGCCACCCAGGAGCCCCACTGAAGTGGCAGATTTTGCTTCCCTACTATATTGATCTTAGTAACTTGGAAATGAAAGAGACTTTTCCTTGTCTTTCCCACAGTATTAAATAATTTAGAAAATGTGCTTCTATGTTTTTCCTCAAAAGTGATAGTGGAAAAATGCCAAGCATGAGACATTTTGGGTTTCAAACAGAAAGGATGAGGATTTGGGTGCCTCCTAGTATTTTTAGAGAAACTTATTCTTGAAGAGTTGATTTAGAAGTCATTGTTCATTCAGTCTAGTGCAATTGGATGTGGAAAGAATCCTACAGGCCTTGGCCCTTCCTCATGGCATTGCCCTAAGTAGCTGTGACCCAACGAGTCACTTACCATCTTGTATTTCTATTTCTCTGGCTAGTGCTCAAAATGTATCTATTTATGGAGCCAGCAATGTGGTGGGCACTCACTCACAGAATAATATGAATAATATGCACTCTGACAATCTCTCAGTATTGGTATTGGGGTAAAATCGGATTTGAAAGCTCTTTAAAACATTTAAAACCCTCATGTATTTCAGAACAAAAGGCTGCAAATCAATGAAGGGAATTCTTGCCTCCTTTAAGACTAGACTTTTAATAACAAAGTGTTTCACTAAGTAAATAACAAAGTGAAGTAAGACCAAATTGGAGGTTGTCATCACAGCAAGCCTGATTTGGTACAAAGAAATGGAAACACAGGGGAAACAAACTGATGTGTTCATGACTGACTTGATGTTCCTTTTACTGTCTATGGTCTTGGCATCATATCAAATGTCTCCTTACTGACACAGACCTTAAAAATTCTTCTTTCCTCTCCTTCCATCTTTATCAGGCAACAAGAAGAGCTATACAAGGTGCTGGGATGTGAATTAGTTGGGACCACTTGAAACATATAGTGTCGGCACCTCAAACAGGGGAGACGTCTCAGGGTCCTGCAGGGCTCTTTCCTTGTATCTTCTCTGCCATCCCTACAGTGTTGCACTCATCCGGATGGCTCAAGATGATTTACCACCATAGCAGAAAGGGAGAATGCGGGGGACCAGCCCACGCACCAGAGTCTAAGGGTCCCTGAGTAGGGGGATTAGTGTCAGCGCAATATCTATAGGAAAGGAGACAGATAAAGTGAATGGTGGCAAGTTTGCACTTTCCTGTGATGCTTAGGATGTTTATATACCATAGGTGATTACATCATTTTTCTAACGATTACATTGTTTGTTACTTCCAGAAAAAAATTATTATTTCCATGGTAGCAAAAACAGAAAATCAAAACAGAAACGAGGTACAATACAGAAGATCAAAAAACATAATTCATCACTCAAAATACATCAGCAGGGGTTTGTTTTATGTATATAGTAATATTATTAACCGAAGCTTATGACAAGGCTATTTTTTCTTAAAGGTGAACATGATGATTTATGGGTAGAGTGCCCCTGACCAGGAAGGGAGTTTCAATCTGAAAATTTGCCCACTCACTGAAACTAATTAAAGGTCATAGAAAACTAACTCCAGTCTCTAATCCATCATGATCAAGAGGTCATGTGCACATTCTCTAAAACAAAGGAAAGCAGGACCCAACAAGCCATATGACACTGTACGCTCAGTCTCCCAGGAGAGCGACTCAATCCTGATCCTCAACTGAGGGACCTCACTTGCACCAGGGTCACACTCTCCAGACAAGCTGGAGATATGCGCATTCCTCTTGGTGACTTACAGCGAGATCTCAACAGGTCTTTTGGCAGAATGGGCCCCTACAGGAGAAGGTGAAAGTGAAGGTATTCCTCTTCCATATTAGGACAAAACTTAGAAGTTGTACATATTGAGAAATGCAGTCTTCATATTAAGCTGTAATCTGGGAGCGAAGGGGTATCAGGGACAACAAGAAATCTTCGTGTGGAGCACAACTATGAACAGTTCCTGGTCTTTTCCTAAAGGTTGCTTACATTGGTGGAAGAAAACGGAGGTCTAAATAAGGAATTAAATATATTTGTTTGCAACCCTGTGCTGTCATTTATCCCAACAGGTTTGCCATCTAATACTGTCATTCTCTTATTCCCTTTTGTCTCTGATAGGTTTGGTGGGCTCAGGCAAAGGAACATTAAGATGGCCGACAGACTGCCATCCCAGGACTTTCCCTCCAATCAACACCAAGATGGCCAACAGACCATCCTGCTGAACAATACCAAGATGGCGGACAGACCACCATTTTGGAACTTTCCGCCTGCTGCCGGCTTCCCTGAAAACATGTCATCTGCTCTGACCTCATCTCTTCCTCTTATAAGAAGGTATTCTGCCCCTGGACACACCCCCAGAACTAGTGCCCTATATGAGGCCCTGCTCTTTGTCCTCCTGGTGCCACTTCCCTGGCCCATCCTGTCGGACCAGGGAACCTTGCCCGAGAGCGCTCCCAATAAAGGCCTTTTATATTTGTTTCTGACCTCGGTTTTCTGCATTGTCCTGCGACTTCCTTGGCTCTTTCCCTCTGAGCTGTGGAACCTTGCCCGAGCGCTCGTTAATGCTCTGATCTCTTTTCCTGGTCTCTTGTGACTTTCTCACTCCTGCTGACTTAAACCTTATAGTCCTCTTTTCCTCTGCTTAAAAAATGCTCTTGTCGACTTTTAAAAAACAATTCAACCGAGTGATTTTTTAAAGATCTTATTGGCTTTGTTCAATAATTCACAAGTCAGGCAGCATGCAATCTAAGCAGATAGAAAGGAGCTCCAAGAAGCTGTACAGAATGAAAGTCTTTTACAGATGGAAGTGAGAAAGAACAAGGATATTATTCTGGGCAAGAGAGTGGGTTGGTTATTGTAAAATACTTTTTTTAATGTTTATTCTTGAGAGAGAGAAACACAGCATGAGTGAGGGAGGGACAGAGAGACACAGAATCCAAAGCAGGGTCCGGGTTCCCAGCTGTGATCACAGAGCCCAATACGTGGCTTAAACTCATGAACTGTGAGATTGTGACCTGAGCTAAAGTCAGACACTTAACCGACTGAGCCATCCAGGCGGCCCCATAAGGTTATTTTTCTTTAGTGATGGGTAGGGTCTATCCGGCAGATTACCTAATTAGTGCTGATCAGGTGATATCTGGTTGATTAGTTTAAGATTCTGTTTCTTGGAGAAGCCAAAGCTGTAACTGAGTTGAGTTTGGTTTCCTGATGAGGTGCTCAGCATAAGCAACTTCACTTTGGGCCCATTGTCTTGTTTTTGACGCTCTTCACCTAAAAACTGGAATAACTCCCCCATTTCTCAAACTCTTCACATTCTCTTGATCTTTTTGCCCCTCTGCTTACTTCCCTATTTTTCTTGACCTCTCTTGGCTATATCTAATACTGCTGATTATCTCCTTGAAATTCTCTCCCTCCCTGTCTTCTGTGTCCAGGTAACATTCTAGTTTTCTACCTCATTTCCTTTGTTGACTTTTCATCCTCCTAAATGAAAGAATTTTTCTGGACCAAGTTTCTGCCTGGCCTTGCTGTCTTTCTACATCTCTTGAAATTGTATCCACTGTTTGGTCCCAGTCATTATTTCAAAGCAAATGAATCCCATCTCCATGTATAAAGCAAAATTATAATCAGAATCCAACATCTCAGACTCATATTTTCTACTTGTCTGTGGTATGTTTCTATCAAGATTCTCTTAAAGCACCTAAGTTTTCACTAGCCAAGCTTATAGTACCCACTGCCTTCTGCAAACCCCCTCGTGTGCATCATTGAAATACCTCATGGTTTACAACCTGGAGTCATCTTTTCCTCTCCTCGGACTTTACACATCACACATGAAAACATACATTACTTCCATCACTATGATCTCACTATTCAGTGTCTTATCTGTGCTATTGGGGTGCTCCTTTTCTTTTCTTTATATTTCTTTTCACTGCCTATCTTCATACAATGACTTGGATCAACTTAATCTAGTAAAAAGCCTTCAGTAACAGGTTACTATTGATCAATGAGTCAAATCTCTTTATCTACCATTCCAAGGTAGTCAGTTCCATTTTTATATGGTAATATCCATTTAAGACAAATTATATTTACTTGGAATTTTCCCTCTTCCAGATAACTTTCTCTATTTTACCCACCAATTTATCCTGATGAAATATTAACCATCTTTTCTTGCAATTAAAATGCAACATCCTTTATGAAAGTGCCCCTGAAATACCTTTAGAGTCAGTAACAACAGCTTATCTGTGGTTGTGTCACTAGTGTCTAGCATAGTTACTGACTCATTGGGTTGCTCAACAATGGTTGACGTAAGGGACAATCAGTTAAATGGAATCTTTATTTCCTCTGGATCACTAGAATACCTTGTACTTCTCTTATGTTACATTTATTTGTATCTACAGCTTTGACCACTTGGAACAGTAAGGAATTTTGCATAGCATTGACAATCCATAAATATGCATTAAAAGAATGAACTCCAGGAAGCATTAGAGTAGGGAGGAGATTGGGTTGTTAACCAGAAAGTTCACATAAACAGTTAGAGCTGGTATTAATAATTAATTTCCCCTGAGATTATATTCTATAACTTTTATAACATCCTTCCCCACTAGATTGTGTGATTCTTAGAGGCAGGGTCCATTTGATTCTGTATCCTCAGTACATTTTCTAGCATTTAATATTAACCCAATTCAATGTTGCTTCAACAGAATTGTTTGGGCAATGATAGTGATGGTGGAGTGATGGTGGTATGATTTTCTAAGGAAGGTGTGGAGGGACAGGCTGGGTGGTCAATGGGACAGTTGCATTATCAGGAGAAGCTGCCATTCAGGCTTTTCCCATGGGAAAAATAATATGTTCATAAGAAATCTTAGTATGCTTTCAAATTTTTGTTTAATGCTTTTATTTATTTTTGAGAGAGGGAGGGGGAGAGGGAACTAACAGGGGAGGGGCAGAGAGAGAGAGGGAGTGAGAGAATCCCAAGCAAGCTCCACATGGTTGGTGCACAGGCTGATGCAGGGCTTGAACCCACAAACTGTGAAATCATGACCTGAACTGAAACAGAGTTGGACGCTTAACCGACCAAGCCACCCAGGAGCCCCTCTTAATATGCTTTTTTAAAGGAAAAGATAGGGGGCAATATTGCTGGAGGAAATTCCAGTGATGGAAAGACAAAAGAAATTTTGTGTATAAAAGATTTTGTGACTATTTCAGATTGCCTCAAGGATTCATCAAATCGAATAATGGATTTTTTCATTCTTTACACTTTAATCTCCTTTCAGCTTTACTTAAATGAGTGTTTGGGTGGCTAAGGGGAGTCTCATTTATGCAGAAAACAGTAGTGAATAAAATTCCATAGTGCATTTGTATTAAATCTCTTGGACAGGTCAGTGGAAGACATTTGAATATTTTTCTGATGTTTCCCTATGTATCTCAAAATGTGATAGGGAAGAGGAGTCTGGGTGGCTCAGTGGGTTAAGTATCTGACACTTGATTTGGGCCCAGGTCATGATATCATAGTTCATGAGTTCAAGCCCTGCATCAGACTCCTCACTGATAGTGCAAAGTCAGCTTGGGATTCTCTCTCTCCCTCTCTCTCTGCCATTCCCCTACTCGAACTCTCTCTTTCTCTCTCAGAATAAATAAACTTTTAAAAAAAGGCAAGAGAAATAAAAACGATTGTGTCACTTTCTCAACAGCATGTGGTGATGAATATTCCATTCAAAGCCTGCAAAATCAAAATAGTTTGCTCATTCAGAAAAAAAAACAAGGAAAAAGAAAAAAATAGATAGGTGAGGAAAGTAGATGAAATTTCCTGGTTCAAATCTTACATGGATGGAATTCTGCTCAGCTTCAATATGTTTTTTTAAATGTATGCATTCAGATGCCTGGGTGGCTCAGTCAGTTAAGCATATGACTTCGGCTCAGGTCATGATCTCACAGTTCTGAGTCTGAGCCCTGCTTGGGGCTCTGTGCTGACAGCTCAGAGACTGGAGCCGGCTTCAGATTCTGTGTCTCCCTCTCCTCTGCCCCTCCCCCACTTGCACTGTGTCTGTCTCTCTCCCTCAAAAATAAATAAACATAAAAAAATTAAAATGTATGCACTAATGTGATTCAACGATAATGGGCAGAGAACCTGCCTTGGTGTTGTCAGGGAATACAATATCATGACATTATGGAAGTTTAGTCCCTGATCTCTGTAACTTTCAGTATAGTTGAGTTAGAGAACTAAGGAAGGAACTGACCCCAAACTATCAGAGTAGTTTACCTTTGACACCGAGATAAGGAGTAGAGATGAATCTGTGCGGAGCAAAAGCAGGAATTGACTGATCCATTCTGTCTATGTTGAATCCTGCCTCTACCTGTTACTGGTTTTGTAACTTTAGGCAAGTTATTTAAATTCTTTGTGCCCCAGTTTCTTCATCTCTAAATTGGATGCAGTGATAATAATTTACATGCCTTTTAGGATTGTTATGAGGATTAAAATGACAAATATTTGTGATGTGCTTACAATTTATAAAATGTTTAGCGTTGTGCCTTGCACACAGTAATTGTCATTAAGGCATTAGTAGCTGTCACAATATTTACACGTTTCTAATTGTGGTTAAAAAAAAACAACTCGTAAGATTTGCCTTAACTGTCTTTAAGTGTTCTTTACAGTTCAATAGTGTATAGTATATTCAAAAGTATATTCACGTTGGTGTGCAACACATCTCTGGAAGTGTCTCTTGTTGCAAAATTGAAACTCTATATCCACTGAACACCAACTGTCATTTCTGCCTCTTTCCAGTCCCTGGCAACCACCATTCTACTTTGTTTTACCGTTCTCCATGAGCTTGAACTCAGATAACTTATGCAAGTGGAATCACGTATTATTGATCTTTGGTGGCTGGCTTGTTCCACATAGCACAGTGTCTTCAAGGTTCATCCATACAACCTTGTTCATAGCATGCAATTCCTTTTTTAAGGCTGAATAATATTTCACTATGTGTATATACCACAGTTTTTAAGATGTTTATTTATTTTTGAGAGAGAGACAGAGTGCAAGCAGGGAGAGAGGGAGACACTGAATCTGAAGCAGGCTCCAGGCTCTGAGCCATCAGCACAGAACCCAAAGCAGGGCTCAAACCCATAAACCTGGAGATTATGACCTGAGCTGAAGTCAGATGCTTAACTGACTGAGCCACCCAGGTGCCCCTATACCACATTTTTTATCTACTCACTTGTTGATGGACATTTGGGTTGCTTCCACTTCTTTGCTATTATGAATGTCGCTGCTATGAATAGTTGTGAAAATATCTCTTGGAGATCTTGCTTTGAATTCTGTTGGATATATTCCCAGGAATGAGATTGCTAGCTCATATGGTAGGACTACTTTTAATTTTTTGAGGAACCTCTATACTGTTTTCCCTAATGGCTGTACCACTTTATGTTCCCACATCATATGGGAGTTCCAATTTCTCCATATCCTGTGAATTTTCTATTTTTTTAATGTTTATTTCTTTATTTTGAGAAAGAGCATGCACAACAGCAGGGGAGGGCCAGAAAGAGAGAGAGAGAGAGAGAATCCTAAGCCAGCTCCCCGAAGACAGTGTAGAGCCCAACACGGGGGGCTCAGACTCACAAACTGTGAGGTCATGACCTGAGCCAAAATCAAGAGTTGGATGCTTAACTGACTGAGCCACCCAGGCACCCCTGTGGGTTTGTTTTGTTTTAATAGCATTCATCCTAATGGGTGTGGAGTGGTATCTTGTTGTTTTAGCTATTTTATTTCTTACCAATTCATTGATGGAATCTCCTCCCTACTTCCCAATGACTTAAAAAGGTCTGATCTTGAGCCAAAATATTTAACAGACAAAAATCATTGTCCCCAGTCTCAGAATTTCCCGTGAGGATGTGTACTAGTACTAAAGAAAACATGGGCCCTAAAGCTACATTCAAACCCAGTGAAACCCATTTTTGGTGTACTATAACTCATTTATCACCAGGCAAGAAAGAATTATCATTCTCTTCATTCTCCTTTATTTATTTATAACATGGGGGTTTTGACTCTGGAAATTCATGTCCTTGAGGAATGAAAAGCCTGGAAGGCCAACTCTTGTGAGCATATACATATCTCCCCCACACCCAGTCAGCCACCCAGTCCCTTTAATTGCACCTGTGTAATATCTTTAATATCTGTGTTGTTTTCCTGCGTAAGGCCGCTAGCCTGCTCAACCCACATCAGCTCTTGCCTGTACAGAGCCAGGGCTGACCGCTTTTTGTCTGTGCAGGTTTGTTTGGTTAGTCTTACCACGACAGTCCTTGATTAAATGACCTCAATGACTCTCTTTTGTTGGTAGAATAATGACTCAACTCTTTAGCTTTCAAAGCTCTCTTGGATCTGGTCCCAAATATCATTTCAGATGTTCACAACCTCCTCTCCCACCCTCTCCTTTCCCCTAAGTCTCTCACTATATTTCCTGTTGATAACTTCTCTGTAATGGCGATAGTTAATCTTATAGCTTTAATTCATCCTTCAAAATCCATTCCAAGCTATAATGATGGTGGCTACCAATCACTGATCATTTACTATATGCCAGTTATCAGTTTATACAAAGTCCTTCATTTAACTTTCACAAAGGCCGTATGAATGATTACTACCATCATCTGCATTTCACAGATAGGGAACTCAGAAGGGTAGAGTAACTTGGAAAAGCCCAAGTTCTACAAGTACCTGGAGTCATGTCCAGATGATCTGAGGCCAGTACCCAAGTTTTTAGCTACTATTCTACTGCTGGAATGATGTCTTCCCAACTTCCCCATGTTAGAATTCAATACAAATGAATAGTCATTTATTTGGCAAATGCCATGCATAGAGCACTATAACAGATGCTAGAGGCCTGGGCAATGCAAAGTCGATGAAGATGGTTCCAGTCATCTTACTGATATGTTCTTCCTTTATGTTCCCAAATTTATTATAGTTGACATGACATGACACCTTAACACATTGCTATTCCTGTACATTTTTGTCTCCTTCGGTACACTATTACTTCCTTTTGCCTATCTTTTTCCTTTTGTTTATTTTCTACAAAAGACAAATAGACAAAGACAATAGCAAAGACAAACTCAAAGATAAGTTTATTGAATTCAAACGAATACCACTCTTACTTCAACTTGTTCCATCTTCCCCATGGAACTTTCCAGGGCAATGCCCCATCCTGTTCCTACTGTAAAACAATGTTATCAACTCACTGGGGATCTGAGCCTTTTTCGTTTCAGCACCTAATAGTAATAGCTAATTTTTTATTATATACTTTCCTTATTCTAATCATTGAACATGAATATTAATTTAATCCTTACAAAATCCAATGAAGTAAAACTACATTAACTCCATTTAATAAAAGAGAAAACTGAAGTCCTGTGAATTGGTGACTTGGCCGTGGTTGCCTACTTATTACTGGCAGAGCAAGGATTGCTACTAGGGCTGTTGGATCCCAGAGTCTGCAACTTTGACCTCTTGCCTATGTTTAGTCACTGTACTTCACAGGCCCTCTGTAAACATTGAACTAAATAAACATTGTTTTGAGTTCCCGGTGCTGCTTTAGATTTCTTAGTATCTTGCTGTAAGCTGCCTGTATAATACATGTATGTCAACACACTCCACTACTATAACTTTAAAGAAGGAATCAATTTTGGGGCTTCTTTTGAATTGTTCCAGGTACTGAGTGTAATTTGCTGGGTCACTGAGTAGATGTTAGGAAATGTTTCGTCTGATCCTGGAAGACAGGGCTAGTCTTTATCCATATCTAATCTCTGAAGTTAGATGGCCCATTCTGAGCTGCCTGTTCTCCAGGACAGAAACTTAAGTCTTAGTCTCTGGAAACTGCTTCTTAAGGAGAGAATGACAGTTGGCATGTGAGAATGAATGAAGCACCTTGTCCTGGGTCAAATGCCTGGCTCCTTGCTCACAGGTGCTTCAAGATCTGTGTCTGTTGAAGGTAAGAATTAGGGAGGGACAGAGATACATCCATTGGACATCACTCCTAGCTCAATCCACTTGTCAGAAACTGATCTCACTCTGGAAAAAATCAATGCAAAGGCTTTTGAGGTCCTTTAATGCTGTCAGGAAGCTTTCCATACTTCCTGCCAGGCCTACCTTTCAGCATTTAATTTAGCATTTAGTATACAAATCAAATTAATACACTGTCTTTCCAGAAAAGACAGTGATAGACCCCCACCCCCGCCCCCGGCTCTAATTAGGTCAAATCTGTAATAATTTAATTCTAGTGTTCTCTTTTTAGAAGACCATAGACAAATAAGATAGAGTCTACTGACCAAAAGTTATCTAGTCGTTACTATATTAATCAACATTTTCCCCACCTTCAATGTGCCAGATAGTGTGCTAGGTGCTGGAGAAATTTGACAGAATAAGATAGGCAAAAACTGCCACTTTTTTCAGGATGGCGAAGAAATTGGAACATAAAATGATAGCTACTTCTGACATCTGAAGAGGAAAGAAGGGCCCAATTTTATAGATATGGCCCCCAAAATAAAACTGAGGTCAACAGGTTGAAATAACAACAGTGTTGGTATTGCAAGGAATTTTTAGCCAAGTATGAACTATTCTTTTCAAAGGAGTGAGTTCCCCATCACTAGCGCTCTCAGGCTACTTGACGGGTGTGTTATATAAGGAAAAAAATTCTCTTATATTAGAAAAAGACACTGGATGTCTGGTTGAGCTGGATACAATTCAAGACACCTTCAAATCATGAGATTACATGATTCCAGAACATTTGATAACATATGTAAAGTCAAGAAAACCAAATAATTTAATAATACATAACAGAATTATAACCCCATATTAATTAAAAAGACCCCATAACTGTACAGTTTTATTAGATCTCACCAGAAACCTGCTTCCTCCTTGGGACGCATAGTATCAATTACCTAATAATACTCCGGTGAGGAACAGTGATGCCTCTTCAGGACGTGTCAAGTTGTTCCCATTTTTCAAAATAGAGGTCATCGGCTGCTTTTCACTGCCTCTGGGGGAAAACCCGGGCACATAAGAGTGGAACCGTGACGTTTGGAGGAATATCTGAGGCAGTATCTGTGTTTCTCGGTGGTTGAGCTGCAAAACAAATCAGCTCTTGTAGCTGCTGCGAATAAAACTTCTCCTTCTTCCACTGACCTGTGACCTCACCGGATTCTCATCTCATGGGAGTCTTATTGTTTGCTGGTGTTCTTTGCCTGCAAGTTCTTTAAAAAAATTTTTTTTAACATTTATTCATTTTGAGAGAGTGACCTAACAAGAGTGAGGGAGGGGGAGAGAGAGAGGGAAACAGTATGAGAACAAGGATCCAGGCTCCGAGAGCGCAGAGCCGGACGCAGGGACTGCAAAGTCATGACCTGAGCTGAAGCTGGACTCAACCGACCGAGCCACCCGGGATCCCCATGCCTGCAAGTTTCTTAAGAGCTTCTTGCTTCCCAAGTTCCTGACTATTGTGTTTAGGTTATACTTCATTGCACAGGGCTTGCTAAAGAAAGGTAGTTTATAGAAGAATAAAATGGTGTTTAATGCATGTGTATGTTCCTCCCCAGGCCTTTAAGGTGAAGCCTGTGCAGGGCCACACAGGACAAAGCTGGCCATGGAGACTCAGGGCGACACCTGGGCGGGGAATGGGGAGGACAAACAGTAGTGTGAATGAGATGATAGGCCCTATCAACAGATGGCCCACAGGTTTGTTTCCTGATTCTAGAACACTTACTGTGTGACCTGTCATTAGTTCCCTAACCTCTCTGTGCCCTGGTTTCTCTGTTTAGGAAAGGAGAATAATAAAATTGACTTGGGTTTGGTATAGGACAAAATAGCATATGCCTGTGAGACACAATTAAGCACTTAGTAAATGTGACCTGCTATTTATTCCTATTACTGAGAGTTTTCTCTCAACGGTACTGAGAGAAACCCTGTGGTTTCTGAGAAGCAGGAATCAACTGTGATCTTTTTCTTTTAAAGGTTTATTTGTTTTTGAGACAGAGAGAAACAGAGCATGACTGGGTGAGGGGCAGAGAGAGAGAGGGAGACACAGAATCCAAAGCAGGCTTCAGGCTCTGAGCTGTCAGCACAGAGCCTGACGTGGGGCTCGAACCCACAAACCGCGAGATCATGACCGGAGCTGAACCTGGACACTTAACTGACTGAGCCACCCAAGCGCCCCTCAGAAAGGCTTCATGGGAGTTTGGTCATGGGATGGGAGTTGTGCATCTACAATGAAGAATCTCCTTTTCAGGAAAGGGTCCTGACATGTAAGGGAGTGCCCAGGCTGATTGATGTGAGCCCCCCAGGGTCTTGCCTGTCCTCTGTCTAATTTGCATCTACTGTGAGGGTTCTAGTGTGTGCTTCTGCCAAGACCCCCTGGCCACTTACTACTGGCCCCTAGAGGACAGGGGAAGTCACTAGCAGGAAATAGGTCCACTCAGCCAAGAAGTGTATTCCATGTTAATGACTTCCCTCGGAGTCTCAATATTTGGAAGTGAATCTGGCGTTGCTTCGTCTCTCAGCCTCTCCTTTCCTCACCAGAAAAATGGGGATAGTAATATCTCACACGCAAGATCGTGGTGAGAATTAAATAAGATAGTAGCACATGTGAAAACTTACGAGCTTAGACATTTCTGTCATTAGGGAGTAGTAATACTTACTCTCTGAGAATTCACTTTAAGGGCCCCAGTCGGGTGAGAAGACTTCGCAATAGGGCTCTCCTTTAGAATCAGAGTAGCCAGCAGACTCTGACTGATGTTCTTAGTCCCACACTCTGATACAAAATAGCTTTTCAGGGCAGTAGGGGGCTAGGCTCCAGCCTGGATGACAGATTTGCAACCTCCCAAGGCCAGAAGGGGGTATAGTCTGGGACCTGGAGGAGCTAGACATTCCCCCCTGCCTCTCTGAGAAGCAGCTGGTTGGCCCTAATGGAAAGGTGCAGCCTAATTTCTCCAAAGTCCTTATCAGAGTTTTCCATACCTCTGCTCAGCCCTGCCCCCATCCCCTCCCCGCCTTTGCTCCAGGGGCATTCTCATCATCGTGTGGGTGAGGTTGCTTTTTCTTTTTTCTTCCCCCTTTTTTAAACAACCACTTGGAAATGACGCCTTGAGGGACGTGAGGTTGAGGGTTGCATAAAAGCTCACGGGAACTCTGTCCTGCACCCTCAGAGCCTGCTTCCTCCATCCTTACCTCCACCAGCCTCTTGGCACTCCCCGCCGGCACCATGTTTGGGAAGGCCCTGATCCTCACAGCCTGGTTTACCTTGGCTGTCGCTTTCCCCGCAGTACCCCAGGGTAAGTGGACCACTGGGAGGTCTGTTGGAGAGTGGAACGAAGATTCTTTTATGGGGGGGGGGTGTGGGGGGGTGGTCTTTCTGCAGAAACAGAGCAACAGAGAGAGACCAGCCGTGAATGTTGTAAAGTGAAACGGGTGAAATTCTATCAGCTTGGTGTTAAGGTGGGGGTGGGCAGGATGGGTGAGCTCGGACGCCTTGGACACAGGGAGTGCTAAGCTAAAATGTGGATTAGGTGCTCGAATTGACCTCATGAAGCTAGTCAGTTTGGGCTAGATGGGCTCAGGGCGGGTGATAGGAAAACTACTGAGGGTTTTCTGTGGTCCTATTCGCTCTTGGATGCTAAAGAGGCTTTATTCTATTTAGTGCAGGTTGAAAAGTCCTAGGTTGTATCCTCATTTTATAGTAGAGTACAGTTCAAAGTGCTTCAGCGGTTAATTCAGTCACATGCAGTGGAAATCGGTGGGTCTGAAATGGAAATGTGTGAATCACACAGAGAAAGGAAAGACATAGATGTCTTCCTGAACCAGACAGAAAGGAAGCTTTCCCCCAAACGCTTTCCTTTCTAGTTCTTTCTGAATTCAATTTGATTTCTCAAGAGAAAGGGTGTTCATTCATTTGCGTTAAAATAATACTTTCAGGGCCACTGGGTGGCCAAGTCAGTGAAGCGTCCACTCTTGATTTCGACTTAGGTCGTGATCTCATGATTCGTGAGTTTAGGCCCTGCTTCGGGCACTGTGCTGACAGTATGGAGCCTGCTTTGGATTCTCTGTCTCCCTTTCTCTCTGCTCCTCCCCCACTCATGCTCTCTCTCGCTCTCTCTCTCTTTCAAAAAGAAGTAAACATTAAAAATTTTTAAAAAATAACTACTTTCCCCCATCTTCTTCTTCCCAGCGCTCCCTCTGGTAAACGTTTCAATGGCTCAGAGGCTGTGTTTGGGGTTCTTTACTGCATATGCATGAATGATACAGCATAGTGACTAAATTAGAGGGCTAACGATTTTGGCCTCATTGGCAACGTGTCCATAATCTGGTCGCCTAGGCTAGGCAGCCACAGTGACTGGGTATCTTTCACTGAAGCTCAAGAAGACCCTGGTTGTATTCTCATCAGGTCTACATGGTCACGATGCTCTTAGTGTGAGCAAATCCCCAAATGTCTGGATTGTGCCTTCTATGGGAAAGACTGGAAAGTTAGGTCCTAGATTTCACCCAGTATGTGAGAAAATGGTAGGAGTAGCCCACTTTAGAGTCAATTCCGTTCTGGCTTATGAGCCTTGGAAATAGCTGTTTTCCTAGCTCCTTGCCTGCTTTTGTTTTTTCTTTTTAGTTTTCAGGAACTCGGAAGGATTATATCTAAGGAAGGATATCATTGGAGTTTTTATTCTGTTTCTGTCTGACTAATTTGCTTATTAGAGGCACAGTATTGAATTTTTCTTCCTAAACTGACCCTCTCAAAAGAATGGTGGTGTAAGGGGACTCTGAGCATACTGCTGGGTGACAGTCTTCTACCCTTTCTAGCACTTGGCAGGAGAGAAACTTGTGGTGAGACCATATTTGACTCAATATACCCTTTTATGTTCCAGGGTTTTCCCAGAAAAAGCTCTAGCTTGAAATAGTGTAGAGATGGTAAAAATATTCTTCCTAGAAAGTACTTAAATAATAATAATTCTCTCCTTCTTCTTCTTCTCCTTTCCCTCCTTCTTCTCCTTCTTTTGGCTCCTCTAGAATTCATTCCTGAACTAGACTTGGTCACGGAACTTGACTTGATTAATGCCCTTGGATTGACTATTGAAGTAGAGTCATCTACTGACCCGAAGTCCACTGCCACCGTGGAGTCCTCCACCGCCACAAGGTCGACTTCGACTGCTGCCCTGGAGTCTACCACTGACCCAGAATACTCCACTGACCTGGAGTACTCCACCGAAATGGAGTTGTTCACTCACCTGGAATCCTCTGCCATCCCAGAATCAACCACTGACCAAGTCTCCACTGGTGTAGAATCGACCAGAGATCTGCCTCTTGAGAGCACACCAGCTTTCGGTAGGTGAAGGTTTGGGCTTCAGAGGAGGCCTGGGCAGGAGATGGTGAGCTCCCACTGCATCCTGAGAGAAAGCATGCTCTCCTCCAGTGTACTTGCTTTCCCAGTGGAAGGTGATGGTCATACCCGTCTTCCATTTTGCTGTCCTAGAATTATCCACTGAGGTGGAATCAAACACTCAGAGCTTTGAGCAAGCAACTGCTGACTCTACAGATAAGGGTTTCTGACGTCACTCCCTCCCTTTCCTTGTTTATAGGTCATTGCATAGAAGTGTCCTGGGGTAACTTACACATTTGGGGATATTTTTGCTCCTTTGTTTTCTGTGGTAGAGTAAGTTTTGCCAAAAGTTCTCTGAAACTTGACGAAAATTGAAACATTTCCCCTGGATGTCAGAAACTGGAATTGCTTGAATGCCAACAAAGCTCCATCCCAGAGGTCTGCTCAGGCCTGACCGGGCCCAGCCTTCAGGGCTTCTCAAAGAGGAGGGGCTCCTTGGTGTCTCCAATGGACAGAAGAATGTGGTGGCCAAAAAGGGGGTAACAATTTCTTTTTTTTTTTTGCCTGTTCATTACAATTCAGTTTACATAGAGAACTTTTTGAGAGAAGGTTATGGTAAATGTAAATCATATTTGAATATAGACTGAAGAAAAGAGAAAAGGGATTTATTTAAAAGCTTTATGAGTTAAGCGGTGGTCCTATCTTTGTCCATCCGTCTTTCAAGTCTCCACCTTCTTTCACTTTTCTGTCTTCCACTTAGCCAAGGGGCCATAAGATTTTGATGCCTTCTACCCTCACTAAACAAACCCCAATACTTTAAGGGATGCCTGGGATTTTTGCTAAGAAAGACTCTTGGATCTTACCTACAAAAGCAAATTTCTATACAATCTGATCCTTATGCTGCAAATAATAGCTAACATTTATCAAGATCATCTATATTCCCACACTGATCTGAGTGTACTGGGGTATCTCAGGTAGTAGTAGGAGGTATCTAGAAATTGTATGTGAGTGGAAAGACCTATTTGGATAAAGGGTTATTTCCCTGTCTTTAAAATCTTCCTCTTTTGCTAATTGTCTTCCTCAAAGAATGGACATCATTTGCAACTTGAAGCTCTACTTCAATATTGTGTTCTCATTACCCAAACTATAATTGGTTTGATTAAAGAGTTAATCTGTGTTAAGGATGTCTCCCCCTGCCCCCTCCCATGGGACATTAGGAAAATTGTCATGTTCGACTACAAGATCCATCTGGTCATTTCTGCTAATACATCGGACCTCATACCTGCTTATCAAGACATACTGTCTGACTATGGAATTTACCACTAAAATGAGGCTCTTTGCTTTTTTTCCCTTCACCATAATATATGTATTTATTCATTTAGCTTTTTTTCAGTTTTATTGAGATGTTATTGAAATTTAAGTTTATGGTGTACAACATAGTGATTTGATATAAATGTATATTGAGAAGCTTTGTTTTTTAACAGAGAAAATCAATGGAGGTTTTCACCTTTTAAAATAAGAAACTAACTCTTTTATTTCTAGAAGATGTCACTGCCACTCATTCAGAAGAGCCCATGACTAGAGGTAAGGCCAAACAGCCTTGTCTTTTTTGCCTATTCTCGGTTTTTGAGGGATTTTTTTCTTGAAAGGCTTTCCAGGACAGACTCAGGAAGTAGGACTCCGGTAGGTACTCTGCCTCTGTCTACACCCTTCTCACTCATGTTTGCTCAGCTTCTGGGGGAGAAGAGGAAACACGGTTCTTACATGTGAAGTTATGGCAGGTTCGTGTCCTGCTCTCAGGGACTTGTAAGTGTGAGTGGAGACCCCCCCCTTTAACCAGATCGTCCTCATGGGGCGCATCTGTGGTCCCTTTCTAACAGTAGATTTCAGGCATGGCAGAGGGCCTGGGCAGTTGGGAAGGAAGGTGTGGGTGCCACAGACTTAGCAGAGCCCTCCGTTTACCCTTGTGCTTAAATGCTGGACACACTACGAGTGATCCTTATTGAAGTGAATCAAACTGTCTCTTTACTTAGTTGCAGATGAGCTCAGCACGTCTGTGGGAAGCACCGAGTCCGCCTCAGTACCTTTTTGTAAGTTTCTTCTCTCTTACCCTGATCCCTTACCAAGGGTTTGATACCATTTTCAGTGCTGGCTTTCATACGCTGGGAAAGGAGTCCAAGCTGACAACTTCCCAGATGCTGAGAGCAGTTATTAAAGCTCACATGGAGCTCAAAGGCAACGTCTTTCCTCTCTGATGTTTATCTTGACAATCTGGCTGTTCAGCAACCAAACAGGTATAGGATAAACAAGTCTTCTTCCTCGAGTTTCCCAAGATTCCCTTTTCCTGTCTATCTTGGATGTGGATTCCAATTCAGTATATGGAGGTGGCTTTTTTTTTTTTTTTTAAGAGAAGAGCCTTTAAAAGGCCTTCAGATTTTTAATGCACAGAATATATAATTTAGTTAAAAAACTGTAAAGCCTCACAGTTCTGAATCAGGAGGTCCCAGTTTTACAAAGTGGACTCACTTTTTGCTTTTTTGGAAGCCTCTAAAATGGTTTCTTCATGAAATAAAATGGCTATCTGGGCAGTGTGTAAATATCTGACTTGAGACACAAGGAGAGGGAGGGAGGGAGAAGAAGGAGTTTACACCTTAAAGAAATGAAGTCACATGTCCAAGGGCTGAGGGAAAGACGGGTCTGATCTGCTGAACACTAGTTTTTCTTGGTAACTCTTTTTTTGTTTTAATTTAGAAAATGAAGGAGATTTTTCCATTCGTCGTGACCATCACCCTTCTAACCACAACTTTCTGAGAAGATGCTGAGCTTCTGAACAAGGCTTCCATCTCATTATTGAAGACTGAACATTGGAAAGGCCTCATAGGACAGACAGAGTGACAGGAGTTATACCCACGAAGGAGGGATGTCTTTTAACCATATCCCGTTTCACAGGGGTTCAATAAATGTTTATTGGAATTGCATTTTGAGGGGGGTTTTCTATTTTACAAAAGAACGGATTGCTTAGTTGCCTTGTGTGAGTACTAATAGTCATTTTACTCCTCTCTGGTAGATACTTTATTAGCAAGCTCTAACTCTTGATGGCCCCAAGAAAGGATGAAATCAACCATGGAAAGTATATTCATTTTCCTGTTCCTGCTGTAACAAATTACTCCAAATTTAGTGGCCTAAAACAACACAGCCCTATTTTACAGTTTTGTAGCTCAGGAGACTGAAGGGATCTCACTGGGTTAAAAACGTGTTGCGAAGTGGGGGCCTGGGTGGCTCAGTCGGTTAAATGACTGACTTCGGCTCAGGTCATGATTTTGTGGTCTATGCGTTCACCTCGAGCCCTGCATTGGGCTCTGTGCTGACAGCTCGGAACCCAGAGCCTGCATCAGATTCTGTGTCTCCCTCTCTCTCTCTCTGCCCCTCCCCTGCTCACGCTCTGTCTCTCTCCCTCTCTCAAAAATAAATAAACATTAAAAACAATTTTTGTTTAAATGTGTCGGTGGGGCTGAGCTCCTTTCTGGGGGCTAATGGAAGGATCTATTTTCTTGCCTGCTTTGCTTGGCCCTTTCACCTTGAAAGCCAGCAGTGGCTGGTTGGTTCTCATTAAATCAAGTCCCTGATGACTGCCTGCCTCTTCCACATTTAAGGACGCTAAGAATACATTGGGCCCCACCGGATAATCCAGGATAGTCTCCATTTCAAGGTCAATGGACTGGCAACCTTAATTCCCCTTGTCATGTAATTTATCATATCCACTGATTCTGGGAATTAGTCAGTGAGCATCGTTGTGATGCTATTATTTTTCATACCACAGACAGGACAAGACATTTCACTCTAGAACTGGTTTGGTTCATTGCAGGATGGAGATAAATACCCCCTCTTTTTTTTTTTTTTTTAATTTACACTAGATTTTTACAAGAAGATATACCTGAGCTTATGTCGAATTAGTTGGCATGGCACATACTCTGCAGTATGCAATAGTGTAAATGACAAACTAAAATGGCAGAAATGTAGAGTGGTATGCAGACTTGAAAGTGGGGAGGTATGGATTTTATGTGTGTATCGACCATTTGAGAACCCCAGCTTCCTTTTGTAAAACTAGTCAATTACACCAGATTGATTGAAAATTATCTTTGTCTTAATATATTTCAACAAATGTTTGGGAATATTAACTTAAAGAATTAGTAGCTTCCTAGCTTGTCTCAGGAAAAATTATTCAATGCTTTCCAGTGATTTTTACACAATATGCAGTAAGTCCCTCCCTCTTACGATGAGTCTGTAACAGCACACGTCAGATTTTAGGACTCATTATCCTGGCTCTGTCAGGCCTCTTAACTCAGGTCTTTTTTTCTAAACAGGAAAGGAGTTCCAAGGTCTCTGTTGATCTCTTTCAAAACAATAAATCTATTTCTGTTTGGCAAGTCGCTATTTTTCCAATTTTTCTTCCTATTTTCTCCTTAGTTTCAAGTAGATTTCAGCATGGACAAAAGTCCGTAAAAATGATGGACCATAGGAATGGTTTGTGCAATTGAGCCAGGAAAATGTGTTAGTGGACTCAAAATACGCACTCATTAGTATCTACATAGAATAGAAAAAGAAGGTTTCATTTCAAATTTCAACTGATTAAAGGTAGCTGCCTAGAAAATAATGAGGTGAGTACGAAATCTGGGGATTGGTTGAAGGGGAAATTTGTAACGTCCTGGTAGAAATGGCATTGAAGCTATAGGTTCAGATGAGGTCATTTAAGAATAGTGTATATATTGGAGGAGTAGGGGACCTGACAGCCTTGTGGAAACTTGACATACAGAGCAAGCAAGTGACAAGGAGCCCTACACAATTATCATCTCATAATAGCACCTGCCCCTGAAGGCTTGCGTGTATGAGGCATGGACTGAGCTGAGAACTTTACATAAGTTATTTCCACCATGCAAATATGTATGATACCATTAATTATACACAATTACACCCCCAAAATAATATTTGTTCAATTTATAGACATATAAATATTGGACAAATTTTGATAATAGTAAAAGCTATTTGGTTTCTGTAACCCAGAAACACCCCAATTTTCAAATATTTGGTTTGCCTTAAGCTTTTAAAATTTATTGTAATTAATGATATATTAGGGCTTAAATCTGCCATTTTACGTTTTGGTTTTGGTTTATCGTGTCTTTTTAAAAGCATTTTTGGGGCGCCTGGGTGGCTCATTCGTTTAGGCATCCAGCTTCAGCTCAGGTCATGATCTAATGCTTTGTGAGTTCAAGCCCGGCATCCGGCTCTGTGCAGACAGCTAGCTCAGAGCCTGGAGCCTGCTTCAGATTCTGTGTCTCCCTCTCTCTCTGACCCTTCCCTGCTCACACTCTATCTCTCTGTCTCTCAAAAATAAATTAAAAAAACATTTAAAAAATTAAGAAGAAATTAAAAAAAAATAAAAATATTTTCTATGTCTTGCTTTCCTGTGAATTGCTAAAGCATTTTTTAAAATTCCATGTTGGTTTCTCTATAGTATTTTTGAGTGTATCTTTTTGTATAGATTTCTTTAGTGGTTGCTGCCGGTGTTACATTACGTGCACATAACTTATTACAGTCTAATAGGGTCAACATTTTACCACTTTGAAGTATGGCAATCTTACCCCCTTCCTTGTCTCCTTTTACCTTTCTCTGTTTATAATATAATTGCCTTAAATATTTCTCTGCTTACATGTAGAACCATATCATGTAGTATTATCATTTTTGTTTCAACTGTCAAACATATTCAGAAAGCTCAAGAGAAGAGGAAAGATGTATTTTTTTTTTTACTAATATGTTCCCTTTCCACGTTTTTCTTTCTTCTTGATGTTCCAGTGTTCCTTATTTTATCATTTCCTTTCTGGTTGGAGAACTTCCTTTCGCTAGTCTTTTAAGGTAAGTCTACTGGTGGCAAATTCCCTTGTTTACCTTCTCCAGTATCTTTATTTCCCTTTCATTCCTGAAAGATAAATTCACCATATATTGAAATCAGAACTGGCAGTTTTTTTCTGCTCAGCAGTTAAAACATATGCCACTTCTTTCTGGCTTTCATGTTTTCTTGATTATGTTTTCTGCTATCATTTGTATTATGTTTCTCTTATAGATAAGTTCTTTTTCTTGCCTCTTTCAAGATTATGTTCTTTGTCTCTATTTTCAGATATTTAACTGTGTATCTTGGTATAGATTTCTTTGGGTTTTTCTTGGTTGGAGTCTGCTTGCCTTTTGGAATCTTCAGGTGTATGCTTTTGGCCACATTTGAGAAGTTTTCAGTCATTACTTCTTGGAATTCTCTCCTAGGCATGCCCCATTTCTCTTCTCTTCCTGGGACTCAGATGAAAAGCATATTAGACCTTTGTTACAATACTATGGGACCCTGAGCCTGTTAGTTTTTAAGAATTTTTTTTCTGTTTATTTTCTATTTTTCAGACTAGGTAACCTCTATTTTTCTATCTTCCAGTTCATGGATATTTTCCCCCCTCTGCCGTTGAGCTCATTCATTAAGCTTTGAAAATTTGGTTTTTGTAATTTCCAATTTCAATTTCCTAAAATTTCCTTTTGGTTTAGTTATGGATTTCAGTTGTTTCACTGAGACATCCTGTTTCTTTGCAGAGATTAAAAATTTTTTTTCATTTGTTCTAAGCATGTTTGTAATTGCCCCTTGAAGCATTTTTATAATGTCTGCTTGTCGTCTACTGGTCGTTTTTTATTTGTTTGTTTGTTTTATTTACTTTTGAGAGGGAGAGAGCATGAACAGGAGAGGGGCAGAGAAAAAGAGAATCCCAAGTAGGCTCCATGTTGTCAGCACAGAAGTCCAGTGTTGGGCTCTAATTCACAAACTGTGAGATCATGACCTGAGATGAAATCAAGAGTTGGTGCTTAACTAATTGAGCCACCCAAGCTCCCCTCTACTAGTTGTCTTTTTATTCAGGTTGAGACTTTCCTGATTTTTAGTGATTTTTTGTTGAAACAGGATATTTTAGATATTGTGAGATTAGATCTAATTCAAAATTTATTATTATTATTTTTTAATGTTTTTAATTTATTTTTGAGAAACAGAGAGAGACAGCGTGAGCAGGGGAGGGTCAGAGAGAGAGGAAAACACAGAATCCGAAGCAGGCTCCAGGCTCTGAGCTGTCAGCACAGAGTCTGACGTGAGGCTCAAACCCACGAACTGTGAGATCATGACCTGAGCCAAAGCCGGATGCTCAACTGACTGAGCCTTCCAGGCACCCCTTTAAAAATTTTTTTAAAAATGTTTTTTATTTATCTGGATCTTATTTAAAACTTGTGTCTCAGCTGGCTTCCTTCCTCTGACACCACTCCAAGCAGGAGAAAAAGGTATAGGGGGTGAAGGACACTACATTACCGCAGGTTGGGGCAGAATTATAGGTGCCCTCCTCAAACTGTTGACACCAAGCAGGGGATGGACTTTTCATTACTGCGGCCTAAGAGATGGAATTCTGGTTCCTCATGAGAGCCCATCGGCCCTATTAAGCCTCTGTTGATACCACGCTTTCTGGGAGGAGTAGAAGGGTCTTGTTACTACTTCTCAAGTCGTCTCCACGGACATCACCTCAGTGTGGAAAGAATTGTTGCTTCCTTACTGTTGGATGTGGGAGAAAGTCCAGGCTCCTTATCTAGTCTCCACTGGCATCATGGGATGGGGAAAATGAGGGGTGCAAACTGCTAGCTGAGGGGAAGTTCCAGTTCCTGCTCCGCCTTCTCTGACACTAGTCTGGTGGAGCGTTGAGGCACTGGTGACAGCCTGGTAAAGGTGGAAGTCTAAGTTCTCCACTTGGGGTCAATTTTTTTTCCTGTAATGTTTGATTGGAGTCGAGTAATTATTATTTAAATGTTTTCTGCCTTGCCAGGCTGTTTCTTGATCTTTAAGCTAGGAGAAAATAGGCTTTTGTTTGGGGCTTTTTCATCAGTGCCCATTGGCATTTCTTGTGGCTGTTTTTTTCAGCGACAAGTGTGAAATTTATAAAGCAAAGAAAGAAAATCTAGCGAAGTCACCACTGTGTTGTTTCTCGGATCCCTAACCCCTCTGCCTTGTTCTCTCCAACTTGCAGTAGTCCAGGATTTTTAGTTGTACTTAGGGGGAGGAATATACTCTATCTTTCTGGAGGTAGAACTTGGTTTATTTTAGACATAAATAAGGAAGGAGCAGGCACTTTTTTTACTTGAAACTGTGCTTTGGTTTTCATATTGAACACCTGAGGGAAGATTACTTGGGGGTGCCACTACTCCATGTATAGGTAGAGAACAGGCTGAGTCTTTTATACGTCAATGTGTAGAATCACTGACATTTAAATGAAGAGACAGACATTAGGTATCATTGATGTTCAGGAGATGTCAGATGATATATCACGATGGAGTCATTCATTTTCAGGTTTTTTTAGATGGCTTTTCTGCTTCTTTTTGAATGCTTCTAGAGCTGAAGAGAGCAGCTGCTTTTCACATCTTTTTTTGGATAATTCATTATCAGAAAATTGTCACAATGGAGGAAAAAGTAAATGACTCTTTTTGAATAAAAGAATAGATGAATGAGTCTGCATTTGTTGACCTTTTTTGCCGTACACCATGCTGGGTAAGTTTACATACATTATGCATTTAACTCTTACAAATAACCCTGTTACATAATCTGTGACAGCTGAGGTTAAAATTATAACACTATGCCAATTCTATAGCCAAAGTATGGAGAGAGCCCAAATGTCTATCGACAGATGAATGGATAAAGAAGATGTGGTATATATATACACACAATGGAGTGTTACTTGGTAATCAGAAAGAATGAAATCTTGCCATTTGCAACTATGTGGATGGAACTGGAGGGTATTATGCTAAGCGAAATTAGTCAGTCATAGAAAGAGAAATATCGTATGACTTCACTCACATGAAGAATTTAAGATATAAAACAGATGAGCATAAGGGAAGGGAAACAAAAATAAAATAAAAACAGAGGAAGACAAACCATAAGTGACTCTTAATTTTTTTTAATGCTTTTTTTTTAAAATTTATTTTTGAGAGACAGAGAAACTGTGAGCAGGGGAGGGTCAGAGAGAGAGGGAGACACAGAATCCGAAGCAGGCTCCAGGCTCTGAACTAGCTGTCAGCACAGAGCTCGATGCGGGGCTTGAACCCACAAACTGTGAGATCATGACCTGCGCCAAAGCTGGAAGCTTAACTGACTGAGCCACCCAGGTGCCCTCATAAGTGACTCTTAAATACGAAGAACAGACAGAGGGTAGCTGGCAGGGTGTTGAGTTGGGGGATGGGCTAAATAGGAGATGGGCATGAAAGAGGTCACTTGTTGGGATGAGCACTGGGTGTTATACATAAGTGATGAATCACTAAATTCTATTCCTGAAATCATTATTGCACTATATATTAACTAACTTGGATTTAAACTAAAAATATATATAAATATAAAAAATCATAAACTATATTTGGCATACAATGTTATACTAACTTCAAGTGTACAACATAGTGATTTGACAATTCTATACATTACTCAATGCTCACCATAATAAATGTAGTTATTCTCTGCTAAAAAAATTTAAAAATGTGTGCTTTCCACTTAAAAAATGCTTTTACAATGCAACAACAACAACAAAGCGTTACAGGACATTTCAGGACAATCATAAGGAAAATTATGAACTACAACATATAGAGACTGAAGATAGAATGGTTAATGGTATAACAGAAAGAAAGATAATACTCAAGTACCACTGGAAGCCTGCTTGGGGGAACATGGTACCAAACAGACAGATGCCAGTTGTCGTCCCAAAACACTGGCCAGGCTCAGGGGTTAGAGGCACAGGTGCTCTGAAGATGAGGTTGATGGACAGGTGATGATGGTGGTAAAACAGGCAGCCAGAAAGAGATTCATAGCCTCCCTTCTCCCAGCAGGAGAGATTCGATATTTTCTCTAGAAAACTGAACCAGAGAAGTGCTAGACCTGGAACCGCTGTCACTGAAGGAGACACGAGGGAGACGCCACTCTAGAAGCAGGGCAGTGGCGTGAAATGCATGGGCAGATGGCCCATCGCTTACCCTGGCCAGCTCCAAAGGGCCCGCAGTGAGGATTATGCCCGCCAGGCAGGAGGCAGGCAGATTCTTCTAGAGACTCAGAGCGGTCTCAGAAATAGGCTCTGGGGATAGATCTTCAAGAAGATAGGTCTCAGGCCACCTGATCATCCTCTGTGAGGCATGTCATCCTACAAAAGCCTTGCAAGGGACATGGTTTTCTGATGACCTCAGTTTGAATTTTTATGTATAAAAAGAAAGCAGGGCATCACCAGGCATTTGAAGAAAACCTCCATCAAATAACGTGTAAGAAATAGTCAAATGGGAATTCAGAAGAAACATAGAAACCATGAAGAGAAGAAGAAACCTTTACACAACTACCATTAATATATGCTGAGGGATAAGAATAGATACTGCATCCTGGTAACAAGAATAGGATACTATTGAATAAAAAGTCAACCAGGGGCGACTGGTTGGCTCAGTGGGAAGAGCATGCAACTCTTTTTTTTTTTTTTGAAGTTTATTTATTTTTGAGAGAGACAGAGTGCGCACAAGCAGGGGAGGGACAGAGAAGGGGACAGAGGATCTGAAGCTGGTCTGTGCTGACAGCAGAGCGCCCCATGTGGGCCTCGAACTCAGGAGCCCTAAGATCATGACCTGAGCTGAAGTCAGCTGTTAAACTGACTGAGCCACCCAGGTGACCTAACAGGTTGTGCAACTTCTTGATCTTGGGGTCATGACCCCTAAAAACTTGTAAAAAAAGGATCAACCAGAACACATAGAAATACCGGCAATTGTGAATCTAGTTGATAAGTTCAATAGGAGATAAAATTAAGAAACTCCCTTATAAAAAACCAAAGGGAAAGAGATGGTCAGTAAGGGAGAAAAGAAATGAGAAAATTCAATTAACAAAAATTTCAAAGAAATTAGAAAACAGAGGCCAGTGCAGCAATGTAAATGGAGATCTATATACTCTATCTCTAAATACGCACAAGTTATAAACTGAACTAGATAGAACCTAGGTTCAGGTTACATACCCACCCACGTCTGCTGCCCTTTCCTTGGAGACTGCCCCTTTGACCAAGCTTAGAGCCCAAGTGAGCCCTGTGTTTCTCGACACCACCCTCGCCCTTGCAAAGTGAGGGGCAGGCGGAGGCAGGGTGTTGGTAGGAATAGCAAGAGGGAAGCTGGTTTGGTGGGGAAATGACTTGGTTAAGCTTGTGTGGAACCTGCTAGGCAAGGTTTCCTCCCTCAGGGGCAGAGAGAAAGAGGGAGACACAGAATCTGAAGACAGGCTCCAGGCTCTGAGCTGTCAGCACAGAACCAGACACGGGGCTGGAATCAAGGGACCCTGAGATCATGGACCTGAGCTGACACTTATCTGGCTGAGCCACCCAGGTATCCCTATTCTTGTTTTTTAAAACTTTACTTGTTGAGTAGTGCCTCGTTGGCTCAGTCAGTTAAGCATCCAACTCTTGGTTTCAGCTCATGGTTTGTGGGTTTGAACCCCACATTTGGCTCTTTTCTGGGCATGGAGCCTGCTTGGGATTCTCTCTCTTTCACTCTCTCTCTCCTTCTCTTTCTGCCCCTCCCCCCTCAAAATAAATAAACACTTAAAACAAAACAAAAATTGGGGCACCTGGTGGCTCAGTCGGTTGGTTAAGCGTCCGACTTCAGTTCAGGTCATGATCTCACAGTCCATGGGTTCAAGCCCTGTGTCAGGCTCTGTGCTGACAGCTCAGAGCCTGGAGCCTGCTTCAGATTCTGTGTCTCCCTCTCTCTCTGCCCCTCCCCCGCTCACTCTCTCTCTCAAAATAAAATAAAGACATTAAAAAGATTAAAACGAAACAAAAATTTACTTGCTGCACTTTTAAAATAGTTTCTAATGAGAGTAAAGAGAAAAACCCCTGCCCTTGGTTTTGTGTTTGTGCGGGGGCCCTTTCTAAATTGCAGGGCCTGGGATCAGGGGCCCATCTTGGGATATTGAGACCCTAGTACTATAAATGAAAAAAAGAACAATCCACATCAGCATATATCTAATTCAATTTTAGAGTTAAAAAGTTGGTGCTGAAGATTTCAGTGCGAAAACCAGTCATTTACAATGAACTGAGAATCAGCATAATAACAGAACAAGAGTGGATGTCAGAAAACAGTGGAACAATGTCATAAATATTCTGTGTAAGCACAATTTTCTTCCTAGAATGAGGGTAGATGAAAGTCATTCTCAGACACAAAAGATCTCGAAATGTTTGCCTCTCATGCCTTCCTTTGCGAGAAGATACAGCATGATGTGCTTTACCAAATAAAGAGGGAAAAAAAAAACAAGAAAGAAGAGGGCATTAACTCAAGATATCCATCATCCTATGTAAAAGAGAGAAAGGAATATTTCCAGGACAAAAGCAAGCTTTTTGACAGGTATGAGGGTGAGGAAAACTGCATTGAGAGGGACGCTGCAGATCTAAGTAGAGGTTGCAGGTTGGCTTAGGTATTTAAAAAACAGACACACAAATAAATGAAGAAAAAGGTAATTATTAAATATAGGAAAAACAAAAAGTTCTGCAATGAAGGAAATATAAGTATAAGTGATGGGTGATGTTAGATGCAGAGTCGGCGTTGGTGATGATAGGATTTAACAATAAACAAAGGCAAAAGTACTTTTTTGTACTAAAAGAAGTCACCACCAAAGAATCTTCAGCCCCTGGATCTGGACACTCCAGGGCCTACTAGGAGAGAGTAAGCCCTTTGCTGTCATTCACCCCACCTCTGTCCTCCTCAGAAGCAGTTTGGGGAGAGTGAGGCTGTTATCAGAGGTCACATGGGGAGTGAAGGGTTGGAGTTGGGAGCAAGCTTTCCTTCTCCTTCTCTCTTGATGCTTTTCTCTCCGTGAAACTACCTAAGGAATCTGCAAGAGAATTACCTTGGTTTGTAGGCCCTATTCATTCTGGAAGCATGATTGTAATCCAAAGCACGTGTATATCAAAGTGAAATTCAAGAACCATTGGCTCAGTTGTGATCATGTGACATTCGGCTTCACGTACTACTCATATTGCAAGACATCGTTCATTTATCAAGTGAAAATTTATTAGAAAGGTTTGCTCATCTTACAGAACTCTCACAGAACAAGTTACTCCTGATCCAAGGTTTTACTGTACTTGTAAAGGCCTCATTATAGAGCTGTTTAATGTGGCATCTGGCTTCTCCCTAGGCCACTGATGACAGAGAAAGAGAGAGAGATTGAAGAAGAAAAGAGACTGACCAAGATGAAGCCACAGTGTCTTTTATAACTCATTCTCACAAGTGACACAATTTCTGCCACATTCTAGTTTTAAAAATTAACTTTACTGAAACAAGAACAAAACCAAGAACAGTTCATTTCCCCCCCCCCCCCACTCTCCAACCCCTGCTTTGGCAACAACTCACCTGTTCTCTGTATCTATGAGCTTGTTTTGTTTTGTTTTTTTAAGTTTATTTATTTTGAGAGAGAGAGAGAGAGAGAGAGAGAGAGAGAGAGAGAGAATCCCAAGCAGGCTTTGTACTATCAGGGTAGAGCCCAATGCAGGGCTTGAACTCTCAAACCTCAAGATTGTGACCTGAGCTGAAACCAAGAGTTGGACACTCAACTGACTGAGCCACCTAGGCACCCCTATAGCTTGGTTTTTTAACAATTAAACTTTTATTTAAGATTCCATATATAAGAGAGACCATATGGCATTTGTTTTTTTCTTTCTATTCACAGAGCATAACTCTGCAAGTTCATTCATGTTGTCCCCAATTTTTTTTTATGGTTGAGTATTTCTTGTCTTTCTTTGTCTGTGTAATTTACGGTTGTTATTTCTTATCTTTTTGGTAATTTGCATCTAACAGGTGTGAGGTGATATCTCATTATGGTTTTGATCTGAGTTTCCCTGATGATTAAGAATGTAGAGTATCTTTTCATGTACCTGTTGGCCATCTGCATATCTTTGGAAAAGTGTCTATTCAGATCTTCTGCCCAGTTTTAAGTTGGATTGTTTTTTGTTTTTTGTTTTTGTTTTGCTATTGGGTTGTATGAATTCTTTATATATTTTGGGTATTAGCTCCTTATCAGATACATTATTTGCAAAGATTTTCTTTTTTAAAGTTTGGGGGTACCTAAATGGCTCAGTTGGTTAAGCATCCGACTTCAGCTCAGGTCATGATCTCATGGTTCATGAGTTTGAGCCCCACATCTGCTGTCAGCACAGAGCCCACTTTAGATCCTCTATCCCCCTCTCTCTGTGTCCCTCCCCCACTTGCTCTCTCCCCACCTCCCCAAATAAATAAACATTAAAAAAGATAAAGTTTGATGTAGTCCCACTTGTTTATTTTTTGCTTTTGTTGCTTTGGCTACAGGTGTCAGATTCCAAAAATCATCACCAAGACAGATACCAAGAAGCTTCGTGCCTGTGTGATGTCTGCCATATTCTCTTGCTCACCTACACCAATCCTGAAATAATGTGGTAGGGATGCTGGTCATCTCATGGTGATAACTATTTTGATTTTTTAAAAAATCATGGTTTTTAGATATAACACCAACAATACAATCCATAAAAGAAGTAATTAAGAAGCTGGGCTTCATTAAAATTAAAACTTTTGCTCTGCAAAAGAGAATATCAAGAGAATTAGGAGACAAGTCATCAACTGGGAGAAATTATTTGCAAAAAAATATCTGATGAAGAATTGTTCTCCAAAATGGATGTAGAACCCTTAAAAATGAACAATAAGAAAAGAATATGTGAAGGTGAGGGGCAAAGTTGTCTTGAATATCAACCACAAACTCAAAATAAGTAAGGCTCTTTTTGTCCTGCCAGGATCCCTTAAACTCTATTGCTAATTTAGGTTAAGTGATGTGGCATTTTGATGTCATATTCTAGTATACTTCTGCACTCCTTTACGTATATTAACATGCTTCCTGAAAGGGGGTGTCCAGGAAGGAACATTTGGGTGCAATCTTGCACATCTTGCTCACAGCACACTGAAACATTAAATGTGGGTGGGAGAAAAGTGAGAACATGGGGCTTTGCTATCTCTATGTTTCTCTGTAGAGAAAGAGAAATTTCACATCCTGTTCTCTGTCTCTGAGACAGCTCTGTTGTATATTATCTCCTTTGTCTGCACTGCGTCCCCTAGCAAGGCCACCTCCAGCCGCCGTCTACCTTGATCACTGTAATATTTTCATGACTGAACTTCCCTGTCCCCATCTCACCATCCTCCAGTGTGTTCTTCACAGCACAGTCAGAGAGACCTCTCTAGAAATGCACATGGTATCCTGTCATTCCTCTGGTGACATTCTTTACTGTGTTTCAATTATGCTTTAAATTAAGCATTTGACCTCGGCATCAATGACGACATGACTGGTCTTATCCTTGTCTTCAGAACTCAGCAACCTCATCTTTGTTTTTCATTTCCCTCCCTTCCCACCCTGTCCCAGTTCCCCACAGTCATCTCCCAAGCCTGCAACAATGTTGCAACAATGAGCTTAGTGCAGGGCCAGTAAGGCCACTGAGAAGAGAACCAACAGCATCTTAGAGGAAGTTCTGGAGTGGTTCCCAACTCTGTGCTGGGACAGCGTCCTTTATAAAAATGAGCAGAACAATGGCATCTGTGTGTTCCAGACTGGATGGACCTCACTGGATAGACTGGGTCGTAGTTTGCTCACTTCAAGTCAACTGCATCGTTTCTTTGGGGCTCAGGCCAACAGGATGAGGTGGGTTGGATGTTGTTAGTGTCTCATTTCTAAAAGGTGCGTGTGACTTGGGCAATGTTTTTGAAGGATTAGTGTCCAAGAAATCAGCACAGATATTACACAGATATGAGAATTGTTCTGTCGTTATTTGATTTTCAGTCTGTTTGGTGGGACTCCTCTCTTCTTCCAAGTGTTCTTGCAAGCACGTGTGTGTGTGTGTGTGTGTGTGTGTGTGTGTGTGTATGTGTGTGTGTGTCAGCAGTGATCCTTTAGGCAAAAGTGAAGATGGTTGATATCTTTTGTTATTATTATGGCCCAGACACATCATTCATGATGTGTGTGTGCCTATGTCTGTAATATATAGCTAAACTTTTTGATGATATGGAGACCATTTCTGTTTAACTTTAAAATGCATGAGGAGGGGCACCTGGGTGGCTCATTCGGTTAAGTGTCTGACTTCTGCTCAGGTCATGATCTCACAGTCTATGGGTTTGAGCCCCATGTTGGGCTCTGCGCTGACAGCTCAGAACCTGGCGTTTGCTTCAGATTCTGTGTCTCCCTTTCTCTCTGCTTCTCCCCCACTCACTTTCTGTCTCCCTCTCTTTCAAAATAAAATAAAGATATAAAAAATTTTTTTAAATAAATAAAATGCAGAACACATACACTTGCATTCACATGGATGGCAGAAGGATGACCGTCAGCCTATTTGGACCCCACAGATCATCCAAGATCATCCAGATCCAAGATCTGGCTCTTACAGGAATGACTTGGTGTTGTAGAAGACAGGTGACCTAAACTTCCTATTCTCATTAGGCACTTACAATATTTAGTGAGAACAAAGATGGATACAGAAGCCACCATGGGAGCTCTAGGTCAGAACAAAATGAACACCCAGTTCCTTGACTGAATCAGCATGCTGTTTCCTTTTTCTAAAATCTTCTATAAGATTCCACTTGGGTTTTACTTCATTTAGGAAATATTTGAACCACCCCTCTAGTAATGTCGTGGCCACAAGTATGTATTCCAACAAGATAGTCTGATGTTCCTTTAAAGCTTTAATTGCATGGCCCTGATCCTTTGTTATTCAGTTAGTTTTTGTGCTGTTCTATGCTATTTTCTCTGTTCTTCAACACAGGGAATTTTCTCTCCAATATTCTGATACTTCCCATTCTTCTTCTGCAACATATTTGTTGATATTTTGTCTCCTGAATCAATATCCTCCCCCCACCCGTGCTTATTTTCCCTCTTATATCTAGTGGTTGTTCTTACACGTTTTGGAGGAATTTCTTAATTTAATCATCTAAATTAGGGGCTATCCTACTCTTCTCTAAAATTGTTCCTTTTTCTTTTTTAATTTGGCAACAAGGTATTATTGTGTCTCCAAGAAGTCTTTCTAGTTACCTGCATTCCCCTCTCCAGCTGCTGGTTATTTTTATTATATCTAGCAGTTGCTCATTCATCTTTTGTTGTTGTTGTTGCTGTTGTTGTTGAAGGTCACGATTGGCCAGTATCATTAGCTGACACTTATTTCAGAACTAGTGTGAGTCTTAGTTGTTCAGTTTTTCTGCAGGGCTAGTGGTAATCTGAGGATGGTTTGGGTTGGGGTAACACAGGAAGGACCATGTGGCCCCAAATCCTAAAAGACGGGGTCTTTGATGGATATAGATGAATGGATTCTTTGCCATGCGCATGAGTGTCTAGGTCTGGCTCTTTCAAAAGTGTTGCAGATAATATTGCAGGAAGGTTTCCCAGATAACCTTGCCCTTGCAAGGTGACTGGGCAGGTTGATTTCTTTTCCTGGCATAATTGTGGTTATATCCCAGAGGGGATAATATGTTACTGGTTGGCAATTCTTCTCTGGCTCTGTGGGAAAGCACAGTGGTCGTGGGAGGAAAGGAGTAGTCTCTAGGGCCTAATATGTCCCCTCAGGTTATTGGGATGACTGTCGCTGGTTTCTTCAGACACCATTTGGGAAGGGAAACTTGAGGTGAGCCATTCCGAAAAGGTGGTTGATGGTAGATCTTCAGGCAAAATAGGAGGGTCAGAGATAAGGCACAGAGGGGAGTGTGCCAGGTACACTTACTCACATTGCGTTGGTGGCTGCCCAGGGGCAGTGCCGCTGGAGGACAGCCTTCTCTTGAGCTAGGAAGTGAAAAAGAGCAGGTGATTTTTCAAAATATCACTTAGCATAGGTCCTTTAAACTTCTTTAGTGTCAGCAATGAGTAAAATCAATTAGCATGTAATGAAAAGGTTAATATTGGCTATGACCTCACCAGACACAACAGAAAGAGAGAGAGAGAAGATCATCCAATAGGAGGGGCTGGGTTAAACCGTAGCAAGAGCTTAGTTAGGCACCTTAAGAGGAGTTGAAACTGTCAAGCAATCCACTTGCCTTCTAATATGCATGTTTAACTTACCATGTCCCAGATAGAATTCTGGATGTCCAGATCTTAAAACCTGCTCTTCTTCCATATTTTCTCAGTTAGTGACAGTTGTTTCAAACATTCGTTCAAAAATATAGAAGTGATTCCTGACCTCTCACTCATCCTTGCCCATCACCCATTAGCTAGGGCAATCAGGTCTTCCTTCCAAATAAACCCCTTCTATGGCTCCTTCCATAATCCATGTGACTCAGGTTCAGACAGTGATCATCTCCTCCTGGAGGACTTTCCCAATGTCCCACTGCCCTCTACTACATCACGTATCAGTACTCCTCAACGACAGTCAGAGAGATCTTTGAAAAATATAAATTAGATCATGTGGCTGAATTCCCCCCCTCCCCAATTTTCCCATTGCTCTAGTAGTAAGATGTACATTTCATACTTGAGCTCTTTCAAGAACCACATTTCTCTTTCTTGAGAAGTGCTGAGCTCTTGGAATGTGAAGGAAGCAGACTGTTCTCCAGCTTCAGTTTTCCAAGGATAAGGTTACCAGGAGAGATGGATATTGACAGAGTGGTTAACTTGTGCTGAGACAGTAAGTGAATTGCACTGGGTTCCTCGGGCCAGAGGTGAATAGAAGAAATGACAAGTCTGTTGAATCCACTCAGCAGTCTGATGACACAATGAGCAAATAAACACAATTGTCTTCACGAAGAATTAAACTTTGCAGACTTTTCCTAAAAATTCTGGCTGCACTATTATGATGTTGGTCCATATATTAAAGCTCATGTTCACTCTCTATAAATACATATTCCACAATTATTTTAGTGGCTCTACCATTCCTAGCGTAGACTGATGATCATAGGTAACATTTAGTAAACATTTACCATACGCCATTTAATTAAATGTGAAATCAGAAACTACTCAGGAATTTACCAAAATGGGAATGCTAAATATTAAAATCTATGGATCTGACCAACATCTTACTTTAAGTTAAGCCAAGAATATATTATTGTCACAAATAGACTAATATTCATGAATGAAATTGACACAGTTGTTAAAAAAAATACCTCTGTTAGGACATTTCCACATGGATTTAAGTGTTTTTTCTTTTCAATCTTTGAAGAATAGACTAGTATTATGCTATTTAGACTTCTCTACAGCATAGAAAAAGAAAAATTTTCCATTTATTTTTATAGAATTACCATTATTCTGACAACAAAATATTCTGTATGAGCAGAATTAAGTTTAGACAACAAAACAAAAATGAATATATATTCTTATGAATTCATTTAAGAGCTTTTTCAAATATGAAAACTTGAGAATAAGTTTGTTTTTCTCCATTTCATATAACCATTAACAATCAATCATTGTGCATGAGATTTGATCAAGAGAATAAAATAGAACACATGTGTTTACATTGCTTTTCAACCCAACTGCTCTGAAATGCTTGAAAGTGCTCTTTAAAAGAACAAATTCATAACATTACTGAAAAAATAACAGGGAGTATTAACTTTAGAAAGTTATGAAACCCTCTAAAAGGTAGAAGGATGGGCTACAGATTAACAGAGAAACGAAATGGAAGGAAACTAATAGTTGAAAGTATGTCGAAGACTGTGCATCTGAGGAAGAGGTCAGAGTGTTCCAAGCTCAGAGCTGAGTGGATATCAAGGGAGGGAGATGACCTTGTAGAAAGGGTCAGGATGGATAACTGAGATAAACTGCATTTTTGACCATGTGGGTCTTCATTCTGCTTCTCCCATTGATACGGAGCGAAGGGCCGTACTATATTCAATAGCAGGTTAAAGCCCTGTGTGTATTTTCTGTCCTACCTCCTGACAGGTAAGTAGCATAGTACCTAAATACCTAAGATTATATGTATGATGATGAAGGCAATTGGTTTGCAGACAATGATCATAAGTTTTGGGAAAATGGTTTGAAAATAATACATAATTGGAGTAGAGAAAGGAGTGTGGAAGCTCAAAAGTCATTCCTGCTTTAGTGACAGTGGATGGTGCTTGCACCCTGAAAAGACTCCTAACCAAATCTTTCAGTACTCAAGAAGATAAAGTTTGCAGGAGATTCAAAACAGGAATTGAAGACTCCACAGAGTTTACTGAAGGAATTAATTTCCTCATGATGTGTCAGAAAGCATCAATTAAGAGAAGGGCCAGACAATAATTTTTTATAACTCTTATCTCGGATTCTAAATTTCCTTAAGATATGGGGCCTGATATTTAACACAGGGCACACAGTTGCCAGCACAGCTGTGAGAATTAAGAACAGCTATGTCTTTTCTTCTTCAAGTGGCAGGAGTACCAGTTGAGATAAGATTTAAATGTCAAGCCAACTGAGGAAAGTTCTTCTGCCAATAATGATTACAGACAACTATGCGAAACAAGGGTGTTTCCTAAGCATGACATTTCCTTGATGGGGAAAGATAGCATTAGATCCTGGGCTTGGACATGCAGTTGAAAGGCTGTAGAATTGTCAGGTATTCAAGGCCAAGAGAAGTAAATTCCTAATAATATACATCCTAAGTGTGTTGGACGTTGAGACTGTTCACGTCCTCCAATTAAACCATGTGAAAACTGGTGCCCTTGGGGCTGATTGAAAGCTAGAAAGCAAAAGTTTTCCTCTTAAAATAAGCAGTGAGGTGGAAATTTAAGGATATCAAAATAACTAGAGGTCATTCCAAATGTTCTAGCATCCCTTTGCTTTCTTTTTAAAAAATGCTTATTCATTTATTTTGAGAGAGAGAGAAAGAGCATGAGCAGGGGAGGGGCAGAGGGAGAGAGAAAGAGAGAATCCCAAGCAGGCTCCATGCTCAGCACAGAGCCCCCCGACAGGGATCAGTCCTACAAAGTATGAGATCATGACCTGAGCCAAAATGGAAAGACTCCACCGACTGAGCCACCCAGGTGGCCCACCCCTTTGTTTTCTGATCAAAGAAATATCATAAAGTGCACTGCATAGCACCATATTAATTTCAATGCCTTGCATGTGAGAGGATATTTTTAATGTCTGAGAATATATTGATTCTTGACTTTTGGAAAAATTAAAGGGACATAGAGATGATACAGGAATCTCACATTATATAAACAGTCTTAGAATGATATTAATTCCACCACCAACAATACAATTTCTTACAGCAGTTAAATTTTATGATAATTTTTTTGCATATGCTCTCAGTGTCCCCTCCTATTGTAATTTTTATCTTATGTATTTCATTTGATTTTATTTTTTTATGTAGGCTTTAAACTAGCACAGAACACAACACAGGGCTTGAACTCACAACACTGATATCAAGACCAGATGCTTAACCGACTGAACTCCTTAGGTGTCCTTCTCCTACTATTTTTAAGTAATGCTTTCTGGGTGCCTGAATGGCTCAGTCAGTTAAGCATGGACTTCTGCTCAGGTTCTGGTCTCACGGCTTGTGAGTTTGAGGCCTGCGTCAGGCCCTGTGCAGACAGCTCAGAGCCTGAAACCTGCTTTCGCTTCTGTGTCTCCCTCTCTGCCATTCCTGGCTCATGCTCTGTCTGTCTGTCTCTCTCTCTCTCTCAAAAATAAATAAATATTTTAAAAAATAAAATAAATAAATAAATGATGCTCCCATATCCACTGGTCATATTGTATAACCATCACTTTCTCTGTTAACCTTCACTTAGTTTTTGTTTGTACAAGTGACTGTCTGTTTAATGTCCTACCAATACCTATATTGATTCTAGACATTTTTGCTGTCTAAGACTCATTCTCCAGTAAATGCTTCAGGAAAGGCTCATGAGAACAACCTTCCCCTAGTTAACGACAGCTCATGCATTCCCTTTGACCAGAGTGTCAGTTTTGCAGAGAGAATCATGAGATCACGACCTGAGCTAAAGTAGGATGCTCAACTGACTGAGCCACCCAAGTGCCCCTCCATGGCCTGACTATTAATTGGGCATCTGTAGAACAATATAGGTATGGTTCTTTATTGTAAGTATTGGATGATACAGTGCTTTTCTTCTATTTGTGATCAGTGTTCCAAGCCAGGCTGTCCTTCATCCACTCCAACTGTGTTATGGGATGGGGGAGTGGTTATTTTCAGTAAACCTTTTCAGTTCCTTCCTTCACTGTAGAAGATATTTTGTGACTTTTAAAAACAATTGTCACAGGATTGATCTTTGCATCTGTGATGATACCTACCACAGCAACAGCTCATTAACCAACTGGCAATTAGAGATCAATATATAATTTTACATATTTTCTGAGACCAACTTATATCCATGATTCCAGTTGTGAACTAACGTGTGTCAATTTCCAAAGAATAGAAAATGAAGACAAAGTCTATCTTTAAAGGTGAAGCTTTAACACTTTTATGACACATATTTAGATCGTTAAAGAAAGAAAGAAGAAAGAAGGAAAGAAGAAAAAAAGGAAAGAAAGAAAAGGAAAAACAAAAACCAACAACATTGGTCAGATCCATGGCCCACATCAGGGGAAAGGTTGGATGTAGGTTGAAATTCCATAGAGTGACTGCAGGGATTTACAGCCTATTTTGATAACTGTGTCCTGTGTTCATACTGATCATTCTTAACACTGCAAACACTGACAAAGACCTCATATACTGGGTGCTTGGGACAGAAAGAAAGGATCAAAATGGCACCAACGACCCAATCATCCAGTATCCCATCTTCTCACAACCAGGTCTGAGGGTCATGCGTGAAGCAGACACAGTTTAAAGGTGACATAGTGTAAAATGCTCCATATGGACTATGTCTGATGTATTTTGGATCCATGTCTTCTTAGTCTCTGGGACAGTCATAAAAGTAGGCTAAACACCACAATTTCATTTGAATGAAAAACAAAGTTTTTTTGAACCAACTGTGTTACATTCACTAAAGAGAGCTCTTCACACCTCCATCTGCTTCTGTTCATGGAAACCAAGCCAACTTTTCTCTAAGGCTCCTTTCTCTATGACATAATTACTATTGGCTCTAGAAACCATATTTAATAAATCCAACATTTGTTTCTGGGGAACTAAGTCATACAACAGGCACACAGTTCATTTTAGTTAATTTTATAAAATCAACTTATACCCATTATTTAATTTTTTTTTAATGTTTGTTTATTCTTGAGAGAGCAAGAGAGAGAAAGCATGAGCACAAGCAGGGAAGGAGCAGAGAGAGAGGGAGACTCAGAATCCGAAGCAGGCTCCAGGCTCTGACCTGTCAGCACAGAGCCTGACGTGGGGCTCCAATTCACAAACTGTGAGACCATGACCTGAGCTGAAGTTGGGTGCTCAATTGACTAAGCCAACAAGGCCTCCCAACTTATACCCATTATTTAGGTTCAGGTACTTTATTTTTTAAAATGTATTTACTTTTTAAAGTTTATTTACTTATTTTGAGAGAGAAAGAGAAAGTACAAGTGGGGCAGGGACAGAAAGAGAGGGATAGAGAAAATCCCAAGTGGGCTCTGTGCTGTCAGCATAAAGCTTGATTCAGGGCTTGAACTCATGAACCGTGAGATCATGACCTGAACTGAAATCTAAAATCTGACACTTAAACTGAATGAGCCCCCCAGGCACCCCTAGATCCAAGTACTTTCAATGAATACTAAGGAACTCTAGAAGAAAATTCTATCGTATAGTCTAGCATCTCCTTTACCTTTTGTTACCCTAACCAAGATTTGGTAACTATCAATAGCCATAGATTACTTTCCATAGCTAAAGATACAGATATAAATTTGTTAGGCAAAGAAAATGCAAAAAAAAAAAAAAAAAAGACAGGACATCAGTTTGTATTTGCATGCTAGCAAACAAGAGGTGATCATATCTGTTATTGCCTCAAATGGAAAACTGCAGCCTATGGCATGGTTAAATAAAAAACCAAAACAAGTGCCTGGACTTGGTGAAAGAAGCAGAGGTGATTATCTGTGAGACAAGGAGGGAAAGTATTATATTAGAAGTGGCTGCTTTTCAACTTGAGACAAATTCATGACCTAGATATGAAGCAAGAAATTTTAGTATATTTAACAATAAATTCAGAAGTCCTTGGATGCATACCTAAAATGGGAAAATGTGTGTAATAATGGTTTAATTTTTTGAAAAATCTAAAACTTTGATTACATTTAGTGTGTAATAAATATATATTGGCTAAAAAAATGCTAAAGCCATTTCAGACTTTTTAACATTCTCCAAAAGACATTGCATATGTTTTGTGTGTGTAATGTATTCTTAGATACTTGATGTATGTTGAGGTTATGGAAATTTCAACTACCAAGAGAGTGTTTATTTTAACTATTTGCTGATGATATGAAGAGATGGAACAGATATTTGCACATTTATTATGTGTCCAGAAACCTTGTAAATGGATATTTTAACAATGTATGGGAGAATTCTTTTGAATAGTCTGTGTAATCTCAATCATCATCTGTGAATAAAGTCAGTTTTGTTTTGTGTTTTACAATCTTATGTCTTTTATGTCATTTTCTTGCCTTACTGTGACTCGTGAAAACCTGCAAAAAATAGATATAGTGAGAGGTTTTTAGCTCATTTGGTCCTAAGGTCAAGGTGAGTGATTTCGATATATCCATAGGTACAATATTTTCTCTAGGTTTTTGTACACAGCTTTTTATCAGGAAGAAGATTAGATTTTATCTCTAGTTTGCTAAGAAGGGTAGTATAGGAAGAATTGGCTACTCTTTCTTTGTTACACTCCTTGCTCTTGGTTGCATTGAATCCTGTAGCCTCTTGGTTTCCCTTCTTGGTGTGATTGCTTTTTGTCTTTGATTTCTTTATCCTCTGGTATTATTCCTCAGAGCCTTGGAGTTTATCCATCACCTGTTATGGAATCAAGTATATGGTGATGACTCCCAAATCTCTGTTAATAGTCTCAATTTCTTTTCTGAGCTCTAGTCACAAAGATGTCTACCCCATCTTTCCATTTGGGTGATTTACAGATACTCCAAAAATGTTCAAAATATAACTCACCATCCTCCAACTTTTCTCCTGTCTTCCATCCACTGCTACTATGTGGTGTTTGTTTTTACTGTTTAGTTTTGAGAAAGAGCAAGCAGGAGCAAGGGAGAAACAGAGTAAGAGAGAGATATGGAGGACCCAAAGCAGCTCCAGGCTGACTGCAGAGTCAGATGTGGGGTTCAGAACTCACAGAACCGAGAGATCATGACCTGAGCCAAATTGGCTGCTTTACCGACTGAGCCACCCAGGCGCCCCTGCCCACCCCTTGCTTCTAAAGCTGCTCTCCTGTAAGGACACAGGTCTGATTCAGGCTTCCCCTGTACTTAAAGGGGAAGCTGCCGGCTTCTCTGTATCATTGCCCAGGGAGGGAGGAACAACTCTTAGGGCACCCAATCAAGAGAGGCCAGCTGACACCTTTGACCTTTCTAGGGGCGGGCCTAGTCACACCCTATGTGAGTCCTGGGCCCACTCTGATTGGTCAATAATGTAAATGTGATTGGCTCCCACAACTGCCAGTATTGATAGGGGGGTAGGGATTGGAGCGCTGTGCCTGTGTCATCATTTCCTGTAACTCCCCTTCCCAAACTCATAAAAGCCCTACCCCGCCTTTGTTCAGGGCTCTCTCTCCACATGGCCAGCGGGTTGGTGGAGTCTGTGAGCCCAAGCTTAAGCCCATAATAAAGCCCTTTGCTTTTGCATGTGTGACTCAGTCTCCCTGGTAGTCTCTGGTCTTTTGTTGGGGGGCGATATTACAAACTTGGGCATAACACTTGCAGGGATTCCTACAGGTCCCTGCATTGCATGCACCCAGGTGCAAAAGAAGAAGCTTGAATGTGCCGGGTTCTCTGCCTTTTTATAACCCATAATCCATCACCAAGACGTGCTGATCCTACCTCCTAAATGCTTCTCATAGCCATCAAGTTCTCCCCATTACTAGACATTAATCTTAGTCAAGGCTCTCATTCTCCTCTCCAAAATACTACTACCAAATTTCATTATTTCCCCTCAGCCTTGCTCTACCCAATAAATTCCTTTCTTCCTTCTCTTTTTCCTTTCTCCCTCCCTCCCTCTTTCCCTTAGTTTGTTCGTTCATTTGGTCCTTCCTTTTTTTTCCCTCTTTCTTTCTATAATTTTAAATATTTGTCCTAAATTAAAAATTTTCTCATACAAAATAATTTACCAACAGTTCATTGTACAACATCGTTCTTGAAATATACACTACAAAATTAATAGAATTTAACTCAGGAGTGTGACTGTAACATTGAAAAGGGCTAAGTTTTGTTTAGTTTTTCATTTTTTTATTCATTATTTTGGATGTGGTCTGGCAACACCTGAACACTTAATGCCAACAGACACAAAAGCTATGACTCTGAGTTCATTTCTGGTGCATTAATGGCTTCTGTCAAAATCATTGTTCCTTGAATATAGAACAGATACTTTTGTTTATTATTTCCTTATTTAATCTTGTAAGGACGCAGGTCTGAACCAAACTGACTCCATGACAGGCTTCAAGTTTCCCTCTGACCTTGGAGGCCTAAGTGTTGGTTTCTCAGAATCATTGGACAATAGAAGGGCACACATTGCCCAAGGAAGGAGGGACCGCCCTTGTAACACCCAATCAGGAAAGGCCAGCTTAACCCTAAGGGCAGGCCTAGAAACAGAAGCTATAGATAATCACTTATTGCTTAAGGCTAGTTACACCCTACGTGAGGGTCCTGGGTCCACTCTGTAATTGGTTAATACTCTAAATGTTGTGATTGGGTCCTGCCAAAAGGAAGGAACACTCTGGACCATGTGTATGGTTAAAGTTACTGCCAATGATGTTATGTGATAATGATTGGATCACTGTACCTGTGTCACAATTTCCTGTAACTCCCCCTTCCCAAACCCATAAAGGCCCTACCCGCCTTTGTTCAGGGCTCTCTCTCCACATGGCCAGCGGGTTGGTGGAGTCTGTGAGACAGAGCTTAGGCCCCGGCGAGCCTAAGCCCGTAATAATAATAAAGCCCTTTGCTTTTGCATGTGTGACTCAGTCTCCCTGGCAGTCTCTGGTTTTTTGGGACGATATTGAAATCTTGGGCAAAACAATCTGAAATGGTTTCCACCTATTTTCTGTCCATTAAGGCTAAATGGACAGCATTATGTCCCTAGCTAAAACAAATAGAACAAGTACAAAAATAAAGAGCAAAACTGGGGACTATATTTAATTGTTACTCAGAGGCACCTGAAGAACATTGTAATTAAAGGAAATTATCAGTGAGAAGATGTTAATTTCATAAAAGTAATTTGGGTTTTGTTGTCTTGTCATGTCTTGTTTGGTAAGTCCAAAATATAACTTAGTTCACTCTTGAAATCCCAATTATCTATAAAATCCAAGGCAAATGCCACTTTTTTTCTTTCCCTACAGTAATAATTGTAGTTACCTTTTTTTGTGTTCCCGCTACATTTTAGCCTTACTTATTATTTCTTTCTGTGCTTTCACTATTTTATGGATTTCTTAATGCTTTTTTATTTTATAGCAAGCAATATTACCTTTGGAAATGACTCTGACACCTAGCAGGCACTCAAGATATATTCACTGAGTTACAACTAAATTTTAGAACAGATTATTTAGATTTAGATTATTAGATTATTTCAAAGTTTTCTATGAAAAAACAACTAAAATATTTGGATCCAAATGGCATAGTATTTCAGGTGAGGTAATTTCTTTTCACAAATCAGTGAAAAAGAATCTGACCCATATTTGCATCTAATGAATTTGACTTCAACATTTTACATTCATGACTTCAACCTTCAACATTTCCTCAAGTGGAAAATTTGAATCCTTGCCAATTATAAATAGACACACAAATGGTTTGGTTTGGAAATTAGTAGCGCTTTCAAATGAACCAAAACATCTACATGAAAATATGTGAGATGGTACACCTTTGCAGATCGTTCTGGATTAATTAAGATCGGCTTACAACAAAGCAGAAAGATTTCCTTGAATATATATCTGAGATTGTACCCCACAACAGGAGGCTCTGGTCAACCCTGGAATTGTGAATAAAAACAGTGAAGATAATTATCAGAAATGGATGGTATTCTGAAATAGTCTGCTTACAGATTTATTAACGAGACACAGCACTAGAAATTTGGATTTATTTCTGGTGGAAATGTTAACCGGATTGGATGAAATCTTTCTGATACTCTCAACAGCAGAATTCATAATTGGAATGTTGGGAAATGTGTTCATTGGACTGGTAAGCTGCTCTGAGTGGATCAAGAACCAAAAAATGTCTTTCATTGACTTCATCCTCACCTGCTTGGCTATCTCCAGAATCACTCAGCTGCTGGTGTCCTTGTTTGAATCATTTGAAATGGTACTACCTTCATTTTTCTATTCCACTTGGAAAGTAGCAAAATCTATTACTTTGCTTTGGAGAGTAACTAATCACTTTACTGCCTGGCTTACCACCTGCCTAAGTGTTTTCTACCTCCTTAAAATAGCTCACTTCTCCCAGTCGGTTTTCCTCTGGTTGAAGTGGAGAATGAACAGAGTGGTTCTTGCAATTCTTGCAGTTTCTTTGTTCTTTCTAATGTTTGACTTCCTAGTGCTAGAATCACTTAATGATTTCTTCTTAAACTTCTATGTGATGGATGAAAGTAAGCTGACTTTACATATGAATGAGAATAAAACCCTTTATTTTAAAACGCTGATTCTTCTTAGTTTTTCCTATACCATTCCTATTGTTCTGTCCCTGACCTCACTGGTCCTTTTATTTCTGTCCTTGGTAAGACACATCAGAAATTTGCAGCTCAACTCCATGGCGTCCAGGGACCCCAGCACATTGGCCCATAAGAGGGCCATTAAAATGGTGATGTCTTTCCTCCTTCTCTCCACAGTCCATTTTTCTTCCATCCTATTGGCAAACTGGACGCTTTTTATATTTTGGAACAACAAGTTCACAAAGTTTATCTTCTTGGCCATATATGTCTTTCCCTCCGGCCACTCATTAATTTTGATCCTGGGAAGCAGAAAACTGAGACAGACAGCCTTGAAGGTACTGTGGCATCTTAAAAGCACCTTGAAAAGAGAAAACAAGTTTCATCAGGATAGACTTTCCAGAGTCTTTTAGGAATAAAGACTTAATGAGAAGACTTTGAGGATCAATTTCACTTCTACTGCTTCTTCCCCCCTACAGGATTCCTTTAAGTATTGTGGAACATGAATGCAATTTTCCCTAGAAAAAGTTGCTTTTGAGGATAATTGACCCGTGAGAGGCCAATATAACTTTTAAAGCATTCATTTTTGTTTAAAAGAGTAATTACCAATATTTAAAAGCCTCAAATAGTCTTTCAAATAGAATCGAAATTATTGAATTGTATATGCAAAAGATTTATGTAATTGTAACTCATATTACATGCCAGAAGCATGTCATGCATTAGAAATCAAGATAACTTATGATCCATTGGGTAGACAATCTATCAAATGTTGATAGAAAAGTTAATTGAGCAACTAAAGTCATAGATGGGAAAAAACATGACCTCATAGTGTAAAAGCTTAATTTTTTTAAAGGAAAAGTCTTTTCATTGTTGTCATTAGAAACCTTATTGATAACATGGGAATGAGTTACTTGAAAATAATGTTCATAGTGCAAAATAAAATAAACTAGAAACACATGCTTATAATGCTAATCTTTAAAATGCTTTTTGACTATAATAACCTCAATTTAGATAAAGTTACTATAAATTATATATAAGGTGAAGGATAGAAAATTTTACCATAAAATTTTGAATATTATGTTATAGATGAGCATATTATACACATGCTATGCAGGAATATTTAATGGAATAATGAAATTCCTTAAAAATGAAGAATTCTCGGGATACCTGTCTGGCTCAGTCAGTTAAGTGTCTGACTTGGTTTAGGCTCAGGTCATGATCTCACAGCCATGAGTCGGAGCCTCGATTGGGCTCCTCAGTGGGTGTGGAGACTGCTTTGGATTCTCTGTCCCTCTCTCTCTCTGTCCTTCCCACAGCCCTTTCTCTCAAAATAAATACACATTTTTTTTTTAAAAAAATGAAGAATTCTTCCTAAGGGTTTACTTTCAATGTATTCTTTAGATTGTGTTAAAGAAACCAAAATTTGTAATTAAATGATGATAAATTCATGAGTTGTAAATTCATCTTGATGGAACTGTAGGTACGGGCATTGTTGTAGGGCTGTACCCTGGACCTGGGAATGGTTTTAGAATTATTAACATTCCTCCCCATCTTCCCTTACTGTATTTAGAAAACTAAACCAGTAGCACATCTAGGCTGTGTGGTGCTTCTATGTATTAATAACCAGAACGATGTGGATAATGGTTTTAACGATACATCACATTTTACCATTTTTCCTAAGTAACCTACATTTCACAAAAGAAAACATTTATTTGGCCCCTAACTTAGTATATTGTCCAAGACTGTCACTGTAATGATCTGGCCTTGGTAACAGAGAATATGCAAATCAAGCCAAATACATTTAGATTTAGGCATTGAGTTTGTTTTGTTTCAGACATCCCTTCATATAAATGAGTTAGACATAATCTCCTCCTGTTTATAAGATGATAAACAAAAATGTTATTAGTTTTAGGTACTATTAAACTTTTCTTTGGTATGCAAGATAAAGCAATGGTGCTAACTTTTTAGCAATTCTTGTTTCTAACAAGTAGGCCTTAGGGGTAAATGAGGAAATGTTTAACGAGAAGGGAGTCCACACTTACGCAGCAAACTTGGCGCTCTGGAACTGTAAGGAATAGGGCCCTATTCCTGACAAAGTGAAGGACTAATAAAGGAAGACAAGGCCACAGGCTGGGGTCATTGCAACTGGTGCACGGTAGACTGTGTTTGAATAGCAAGTGAGACCAAGCTCTCCACCTCTACTTTCCCCATAACAAGAAACTTTGTGGGGGACTCAGCAGCTGACGAGTCACAATCCAAGAAGAGCCACTCCCAACACATGCACTGCCAGTGCCATCCACCCAGAGAAGAAACATCCATAATCATATCCTCTCCCGGAAACCGAACTATTCGGGAAAGATGGAGACTGCCACTGATTTCTTGTTAACTCTCTTTCTCACCCACCAAATAAATGTTCAGTTAAAGAATCTGGTGTAATGAAGGTTTATTTCATTTTGCCGACCAGGTGATTTATAGGAGAGGAGCCAATAACTTGTTTCTACTGCTGAAATAGTTGTATCTTTGATCTTTAGGTCTACTACTGGAGGCACTGGTAAGACAGAACTCAAGCACAGCAAGACATTTTTCTTGAACCCTGGTGAGTGAATGTGCCATATACAAACCCATACCTCTACTGATCTCTGAGAAAGGCATGCAAAGTTCCTCAATGTCTCAGGAGGTTTGTCTGATATGTGCCAGTAGGTGGCTTCTCCTACCAAGATCTTGATTAAATCCCATCTCTGAGCCAGGGATACCTTTAAGGGACATTTGCATAAATGCAGGATGCTTCCCAATCCTGTCATTTGAGACACTGGAGAGGTTATTTTAAAGAGTTGCTTTCCTTTCTTGTTCTTTAAGAAAAATGGTTTTTTTTATGTCTTTATTTTGAGAGACAGAGAGTGAGTGGCGGAGGGGCAGAGAGAGGGAGACACAGAATCCGAAGCAGGCTCCACGTTTGATTGAGCCGTCAGCACAGAGCCCTACACAGGGCTCAAACCCACATGACCTGAGCCAAAGTCCGACACTTAACCCACAGAACCACCCAGGTGCCCCTCTTTTCTTGTTCTTATACCAGTTGCACAGTCAAGCCTTATTCATTGGTCTCTTTTTCTGTGCTCCCAATAGGATAACCAATTAACCAACTAAGTTAGTATTCCTTCATTTAACCAACAGCTATTGAGGGTTTACTGTTTGCCAGCCCCTCCCTGTTCTAGAAATTGGGAATAGATCCCATGGACAACAAAACAGTTCCTTCTCTCATGAAGCTTAATGTGACTGTAGAGGTACTTGGTAGCTAAGGTTATGTAGTGTACATGCCTGATATTTTTGGTTGCCAAGATAACCATTTCAAAGACATCCATCTTGAACAAACACATTGCCAGCCGCAGGACACACACAGCTACTAGTAACACACGTGGATGAGAAGCCAAGCCACTCCCACCCATGACGTTCCCCTTTTAGGGAAGCCCTGAGTAACCTAGGTAACTGACTGCTTGAGTGATTCCACTTTTCCCTTCCAGAGCCCTCATTCTCGCTGCTATGTTTTAAATACCCCAATAAAGAATGAGCCTGTGGAATCCTAGGCTCCCACTCAATGTCAATAAACACCAGGTCTGTGCTCCCCTGGGTCCCCTGTGACTTCTGGTGTGGCCTTTGAGTGCTCAGGCATTGGTAATCTACAGCAGCACTACTGATAGTCTGAGGCCAACACAAAACAGGTGATTGTAACCAGAGTCAAAATTGGCTGAATGGGGATTGTGTTGTCAGAGGGCTCGTGGACAAAATTCCGGTCTTGTTCCTGGAGAATTTTCATAGATTTGCAGCTTGCGGGTACAAAGATTTTTGCCCGGGTTTAGAAGGTACTTTAAAGCATAAAAGGAGGAGTTCTCAATGAGTGCCAGCAATATATCCTAGACCAATTAAGATTCCCTGGGGTTGGCTCACAGGCATTAATATATATTAATTCTCAATATACTGTAACACACATACATATACCTAAAGTTCTCTCAGTAGGAGAGATAACCTTGCAGTTGAGGTTGAAAGATGATTGTATTAAAGCTACCTGTTAGTTGAAACAAAAGAGAAACTAAAATATATTTTACGGTAACTTAACTTTTTATGAGGCCAGAGATTTTACCAAAAGAAGAATTAATGAAAAGAACTTCCTTCCCACTGCCCACTCCTTTTTTTTCTACCCTATTTTTTTCTTACTATTTTCCCCCTCTCAGTTGACAAGAGTGTATTCAGAATCAAATAGGCAGTAACTGATTGAGAACAGGCCTCAAAAATTCAGAGTAATAGCTCAAATGGGTCTGAGTTTGACACCTTTGCATATGGCTCTATATTATTCCGGAAAATCATTTCCCTTTGTATCTATTTCTTCAGGAAATCCTAAAAAATTTCAAGATCCAACCAGTTATCACTATCCTTATGAAACTAGAAATGGTGGCTATCACCATTTTTTTGTAGCACACTTTTCTGTGTGGCAAGTTATGTTTTGGTCAAACTTTCGTCACATTCAATGATCAACCATTTATTTGACATTGCTTTTTCTAATACTCTGTGAGCTCTTGATGTTGCTTCTCTTTATTATGCTAACCACAACTATCATAATATCTGAAATCTTATGGATGTTATGAAATTGAATTAATGAATAATGCCTGTATTATAGAGATTATTTTTAGAGAATTCTATTAAAATTAAGAAACCTGTATCCAAATGGTATTTTCTTATTTATTTATTTATTTATTTAGACAGAGGAGAGAGAGAGAGATTGAGAGAGAGAGAGAGAGAGATTGAGAGAGAGAGAATCCCAAGCAGCCTCCACACTGTCAGCACAGAGGCCCAGGCTGGGCTCAATCTCATGAACTGTGAGATCATGACCTGGGCCAAGGTCAAGACTCCAATGCTACACTGACTAGCACCACCCAAATGGTATTTTCAATTGAAAAGGAAAGTGCAAATCAGTGTAAAGAAATCGGTCTCATATTTGCATGTTCCCATATTTGACTTTACTCTTCCAGATGTCCTCACAAGCGGAACACTGCTGTCAGTGCCAATGAGGAGTGGGGACATTTGCTATTTAATTTGGAAATCAGTAGCTGATTAGAAGGTACATTAAAGTGTTTCATTTAGGTCTGTGAGACCAGATCTCCTTGTGTATACTTCAGACTTACAGTTGGGAATAAAAGAGAAAGATCTTTCATGAAGATTAGTGAGGTAGTATCTGAGCATTTTTAATATCAAAGCGAGAAGTATCAAGCTGGATTTTACTCTACAACGTTTGACAGAAAAAAAAATCATTGAAACGTAGGGCCAGCTTTCTGGATTCTTTCTACAGAAATGCCATCTGGACTCGAAAATACTTTTTTGATAGCAGTAGCAGGAGAGTTCATAATTGGAATGCTGGGGAATGGTTTTATTGTCCTAGTTAACTGCACTGACTGGATGAAGAATCAAATGCTCTCAGCAGCTGACGGCATCCTCACCAGCCTGGCTGTCTCCAGAATCATTCTTCTTTGGATAACACTATTCAATTCATCTGTAATGGTGTTTTGGCCACATCTATATCACATTGATAAACTAGCAAACGCTCTTAGTATTCTTTGGACACTGACCAATCACCTATCTACCTGGTTTGCCACCTGCCTGAGTGTTTTCTACTTCTTTAAGATAGCCAATTTCTCCCACCGCTGTTTCAGTTGGCTGAGGTGGAGAATTAGCAGGGTGCTGCTTGTCCTTACACTGGGGTCTTTATTCTTACTGTTTTTCAACTTTAAATTATTAGATGGATTTACTGATCTCTGGGTCATTTTCTATCAAAACTACGAAAGAAACTCAACTTGGCCCCTAGATGTAAGTAACACTCTGTGTCTTAACAGCTTGATTATGCTCAGTTTCATCTACTTAACCCCCTTCCTTCTGTCCCTGACCTCACTGCTGCTTTTATTTCTCTCCTTGATGAGACACACCAGGAGCCTGCATCTGAACTCCAGTTCTGGGGACTTCCGCACAGAGGCCCATAAAAAGGCCATGAAAATGGTGATGTCGTTCCTCATCCTCTCCACGGTTCATTTTTTTTCCATGCAATTAACAGTTTGGACTTTCGTTTCACTGCAGAAACATCATGCCAGTTTGGCTGTCACGTTAATATCTGCTCTTTTTCCTTCAGGCCACTCATTTGTTCTAATTTTGGGAAACCGCAAGCTGAGACAAGCCGCTGTAGGACTGCTGCGGCATCTCAGTTGCCACCTGAAAATGGCGGAGCCCTAGCTTCCTAGACTTCCAGAAATGAAGAATTAATGAAGCCCATTGAAGATCCGTTTCAACTTTCGTTTTTCTCACTGGATGCTTTTAGCTACTATTAAACATCACAAGCTTTCCCTAGAATGGCCTATAAACTTAACAAGCAAGCATCATTTGTCACTATAACACTTGCTAGTAACAAGAAAATACTTGAGACAATATGAATATAAAATATACAATGCAATATGTTTTAATTTTCTACATGCTAACAAATACTTATTACATTCATATGTGAGAAAAAACTGATTATTTAGAAAAGAAGGTCTTTTCCAAGTTGAAGTAGGTGGAATATTTGTACAATACCAAGTTAAAAATAAGGCAATAACAACACCGGAAGTGCATAATTCTGTAACAACAGACATAATTTTTTAAAACAAAGGAACAGACTGTCATTATGAATCCAAGCTAGAATAGACACTACATCTCTTGGATAAGAGAAGAAAATTGACTTAATCTATAAAAGAAATTGAATAATTATCCCTAAGTGTAGAATAATGCCTTTATGTCTGCTTTACAAGGATCAAAATCACACTTAGACTCTGAGTTTGTGTGGGGTGTGTGTCTGTGTGTAGGGATTGATTATATGAACACTCGTGTATCTTGTCAAAGACAAGCACAACTGCCTCACTTGCCTGGGATAAAAGATAGTTTACAAGAGAATAGTGTGTATTTGTATAAAATTTAAACATGTTTGTGTGTCTATATAGTGCTGGGTTGACTTTTCTTCTACAATAATTCATATCAAATCAGAGTACCTGAAAATGTATCTAATCTCAAGGCCAGCAGTGGCAAAACTGTGTGTTCTATTGATACTGCAATTTTGAACATGTCTGATATCTAGTAATTTTTAAAGATTATCATTTTAAACAAATTTTAAAACTATCAACAATGAAGAAATCTTTGTAGGGTTTTAAACGGCCACAATTTTCTTCAATTGTAGAAACAAGCAAAAAAAAAAAACCTGGATAATCAATGTTGAAAATAGGTGGGCTATAAGTTAATTTTGGTGGAGCACTAGGTCAAGTCTGATGCTGGGCAGAATATAAAAACCATAGGGTTTTGCATAGTGTACACTTACCCCAGAAACTGTCCTGTAGGGTGCTCTGATGTCACCATGATGATGAGGACCCCTGCACATCCAGACCCACATAAAGATTTAGATTTTTTGAAATAAATTTTTCTAAAGATTTTATTAGGCAATCTCTATACCCAACATGGGGCTCAAATTTACGACCCTGAGATTAAGAGTCTCATGCTGAGCCAGGAAGGCAACCTAAAGATTTACATTTTTCAACGTCACTCATTATGTTGGACACTCTATAAGAAATTTTTTGGGTGGGGGGTGGGGGAATTAGATGGTGATCAAAAGGTACAAACTTCCAGTTATAAGAAAGATAAGCACTAGGGATGTAATTTATAACATGATGACTATGATTAACATTGCTGTATGGTATTGGAAGTCAGTGGATCCTAAAAGTCTTAAAGTTGCTGAGAGTGGGTCCTAAAAGTTCTCATCCCAAGGAAAAACACGTTTTTGGGGGTATCTATGTAAGATAGTGGATTTTAACTGACCGTACTGTGGTAAGCATTTTGCAAAATATGTAAGTCAAGTTACTATGGTGCGCAGTTTAAACTTATACCATGCTGTATGTCAACCAAATCTCTATAAAATGGAAAGAGAAGACATTTCCTAATAATTGTCCTTGGGATTATCTTGCTCTAGGAAAGGTTAAATTCTAATACTGGCTATATTTAGATTCATATATTGAAGATAATTCAGTTTAGGTTGCATCCTGTTCAGTAAGAAAGTTAGATTACTTTGCATGTATTAGAAAGCAAGCATACTTAGTTTTCATTTTTTAGATTTACAGTGTGGTATCAGTCAACTGTAATGACCAAGATAAAAAAGATTTAAACAACCATTATGAAGGATTTAGCAGTAAATGTCTTATAGGGTCTAAGTCTTCACTTCTCATGTAGTAATGTTGGAGGGATGAAGCTAGAAGCAGGGGCCTATTCCTGATAATAGGAAGCACAGAAAATGACTATTAAAACATGAGGCCAGAGTTATAGACTGGTTAATGGCTACTGATGTATTGCAATTTCCCTGTTAAAAAGAGAATTTGAGATTAGGGTCTATGCCTCCCCTGCCCAATAACAAGAGCCTGTGTTAGAGACTCTAGCCACGATCCAAGGAAAGCTACTGCTATCACATCTCTAGCAAGTCCCAGGCCATCAGGAGCGAATTCTATCTTATTCGGGGACCAAGTTATTGTTCCCAAAGATTGCCATTGCTTTCTTGCCAGTCACTTCTCTCCAAAAGAAACTTTTTAAAAAAGATTTTTTACATGTTCTCTCTTTTCTTTCTGAGGAGCCTAGCTAGAGGTTTATCAATTTTGTTTATTTTTTCAAAAAAACAACTCATGGTTTCATTGATCTGTTCAGTTGTTTTTGTGGATTCTATCTTGTTTAATTCTGCTCTGATCTTTATTATTTCTTTTCTTTTGCTGGGTGTGGGGTGTTCTTGCTGCTCCCTTTCTAGTTTCCTTAGGTTCTCTGTTAGGTTTTGAGTTTGTGCTTTTTCTAGTTTATTGAAATAGGCCTGTATTGCAATGAACTTTCCTCTTAAGACTGCCTTTGCTGCGTCCCAGAGAGTTTGAATTGCTATATTCTCATTTTCATTCGTCTCCATATATTTTTTAATTTCCTCTCTAATTGCCTGATTGGCCCAATCATCCTTTAGTAGGGTAGTTTTTAACCTCCACATTTTTGGAGGTTTTCCAGACTTCTTCCTGTGATTGATTTCGAGTTTCATAGCATTGTGATCTGAAAGTGTGTATGGCATGATCTCAATCTTTTGTATTTGTGGAGGGTTGTTTGATCACCCAGTATGTGATCAATCTTGGAGAATGTGCCATGTGCACTCGAGAAGAAAGTGAATTCCCTAGTGTCAGGATGCAGAGTTCTAAATATATCTATCAATTCCATCTGTTCCAGTGTGCCATTCAGATCTATTGTCTCTTTAGTGATTTTTTGTCTGGTTGACCTATCCATTGTTGTAAGTGGGGTATTAAAGTCCCCTGCAATTATCACATTCTTATTGATAAGATTGCTTCTGTTTGTGATTAATTGTTTTATGTATCTAGGAGCTCCCGAATTCGGTGCATAAATGTTTATAATTGTTAGCTCTTCTTCATGCAGAGACCCTGTAATTATTAGTGTCCTTCTTCATCTTTTGTTATTGCCTTTATTTTAAGAAGTGTCCTTCTTCATCTTTTGTTACTGCCAGTTTGTCCGATATAAGTATGGCTACTCCAGCTTTCTTTTGGCTTCCAGTCGCATGGTAGATATTTCTCCATCCCCTTACTTTCAATCTGAAGGTGTCTTCAGGTCTAAGGTGAGTCTCTTGTAGGCAGCAGATAGATGGGTTTTGGTTTTTGATCCATTCTGCTACCCTGTGTCGTTTGACTGGAACATTCAGTCCATTTACATTCAGTGTTATTATTGAAAAATATGGGTTTAGATTCATTGTGTTCTCTGTAGAGTGCATGATTGTAGTGATGTCTCTGGTACCTTTATTCCTTGCTACATTTCCCTCATAGAGTCCCTCTTAAGATTTCTTGTAGGGCTGGTTTGGTGGTCATGAATTCTCTCAACTTTTGTTTATTTGGGAAAACCTTTATCTCTCCTTCTATTTTGAATGACAGGCTCGCTGGATAAAGAATTCTTAGTTGCATATTCTTCTTGTTCATCACATTGAAGATTTCCTGCCATTCCTTTATGGCCTGCCAAGTTTCAGTAGATAAGTCTGTGACCACTCTGATAGGTTTCCCTTTGTATGTCAAGGCCCTTTTCTTCCTAGCTGCTTTCAGCAGCCGCTCTGGAAAACAGCGTGGAAGCTCCTCAAAAAACTATCAATAGAACTCCCCTATGACCCAGAAATAGCACTGCTAGGGATTTACCCAAAGGATACAGAAGTGCTGAT
>NC_043709.1:94178187-94192712 GCF_006229205.1 Suricata suricatta
TATATATATATATATATATATATATATATACACAATGGAGTACTATATGGCAATGAGGAAGAATGAAATATGGCCATTTGTAGCAAAGTGGATGGACCTCGAGGGTGTCATGTTAAGTGAAATAAATCAGAGAGAGAAGGATAGATACCATATGTTTGCATTCATAGGTCTAACAGGAGAGACCTCTCAGGGGACCATGGGGAGAAGAAGGGGGAAAGAGAGTTGGGGAGAGAGGGACACAAATCATGAGAGACTACTGAATACTGAAAACAAACCGAGGGCTGAAGGTGGGGGAAGGGGGTGATGGTCATGGAGGGCGGCACTTGTGGGGAGAAGCACTAGGTGTTATATGGAAACCAATTTGATAATAAACTATTAAAAAAGATTTTTAAAAAAGTAATCTCTACACCCAACTTGGGGTTTGAACTCACAACCCCCAGATGAAGTCACATGCTCTACTGACTGAGCCAGCCAGAAGTCCCTAAGAAAACCTCTTTATAGTCTTAATGTACTAAGTTTTATTTATTTTTTCATTTTGTCCACACTTGAGGCCAGGAGAGTTGTAAATAACTTGTTTTTAAGGCCAAAAGATGGTTTTGCCTGAGCCCTTGCCCTTGGTGTAGAGCTTGGCCTGGACTCTTGCCCAAGCTAAGGCAGTCTAATGTTCAAGCCACATGTTCTTGAACTTTACTGAAGAAAAGGTGCCAATGGAAACATGCATGGATCAATACAGATTTCAAAGGTGATACTGTTGAATTTCTGATGGTTTAGGTATTTTGTCTGCTATTCTGGATTGACCTTCACGTGCTCTGAACCAGGGGCTTCCTTAACTGAGGTACAGAAACAAGGGGGCCACGTGCAAAACCCATAATCCCATACTCCACTCATCTGTGACATTGGTTAATGTTTTTTGTAGGAATCTATGCCATGCGCTGGATGACTCTCAGGATAAACCTTCGTTTAAAAAATTGATCAGATGATTGTTGTGATCAATTCAGGAAAAGTCATTTGTAGATAAAAATCACAAGTGACAGATGGGCTATTTTTCAACTTCAGCACTTTTGGGAAACACCAACATCCATAGTTTTAGAACACAAAGGCTTTGGTACTTCTATTCCTTAGCACCGTGTTTAAATATATTAGTTTAAAAAATAACTACTTTTTCCTTTCTTATAGCTCTAACCTGACCTCTGAATTTTTAAGTCTATCACTAATTATAGTCCTCTTTGAATTCAGTTTGAGATGCTTTCAAAGTTTTCTTTTTATTAATTGGAAAACTCAGATAGTTTCTTAAAACCAGCTTTTTTATTTTTCTCAAATTAAACCTCTTTTTCTTTGTTGGCCCTGCTCTCCATGATTTCAGAGCGAAGACATTCTAGGCACACTATTAGCGATTTTTACCTTTTGGTTGTGGTAATTTATTTTTCCTCACTTTGTTTCCCATGAAAAGGTATGCCAAATCTATTTCACACAATATATGAACAACCTTCATTCTTCTTTGTTCATGGATGCCCTCCACTACCATATTGTGAATAAATCCATATGCTTGGTGTCTGAAAGCCATAAAGATGGGCAAAATTTCCTAATGTATGTGGCAGATCCCTAATTAGGACAGGAACTGGTAGGAGTACCTGGCCTCCAACGTACTGCAATGAAAGCTACTAGGAATTCCATAGTTTCTTCTTAAGTTTGTTGTAGGTACTCAGTAATGTCCTGAGCCTTTTGATTGTTCCAAGAGCTTTGCTGAGATTTGTATTTAGTGTGGAAGAGAGGTGGGGAGAAGCAGACTTTAGGTGTAAACATTCAATGACTTGTTCTGGTGGTAATCTTGCCGGGCAATAGGGTATTAAAGAATTCTTATTAAAATTGTAATGAAGTTCCCACAGTCATGGTAATACAATACATAAAGTCACACAGACTTATGTGAGTCAACTGAAGCCTACTGTTGAAATTCTATTTGCTGCAGGGATTCCTTTCTTGGTTCACTTGCTTGAAACCTTCCAAGTCTACTCTTCAGACTACTTTCCAGGCTCAGTTTATGGCATTTTCCTCCCCCTCTTTTTGTTCTGAAATGCCTATATTTTCCATTCTTGCCCCTTTGTGTCTCCGTGTGTAAGTCCTATTTTCTTTTTGACTCTATCAAATCTATTCAGGCTCTACCAGGAAAAGCCCCCATTAAAATAGGATTGTTAAGACTTAACAGAAAATTTAGTTAGGCCTCCTCCAAGCAGTGATGAACAGTTTCAAAATTCATGATGAGCTGATCTCTACACCTTAGGGGGAAGGAAAGTGCTTCCTTTCCATTCTAGAGGTAATATCTTTTTCTCTGTCTCCCTTCATCCCCTTCTTTCCTACAAACGGGCCAAATAACTTCAGGCAGCAGACAGTATAAAATACTAGAACTTACACATATCAAATTATGTTAAATGTTTATATTCTCATACAGCCCTCAATCATTAATTACACTAAAGAAAAAAGATATTGCCAACCATTACCCAGGTAATACTTTTGTTTGAACAGGATTACTCAGAACTACCTATTCATTATGAAATATTGAATCCTTCATCACAAGGATCTTTAGAGATAAACTTAAGGTCCAGCTGTGGTTTGGCCAATTACTACGACCTTGGGCAAGTTACATAAGTTCTTTAAAAGTCCCAGGGCCCTAATCTGAAAAATGATGATTAAAATGTCTTCCTTGTAAGGTATATGTGAGAATTATGAAGATCATGTATGTAAATAACTTTGCATAGTTTCTGGTATTAAAAACTCAAATTAAAAATGCTGATAGTAATGATGTGCCCTTTTAGCCAGGTAATCACATGTACTTTTGCCCTCAACTAAAAAAAAAAAAAAAAAAAATCTTGTTCCCTTTTAAGTCATCTATGTTATATGATCACTATCTCCCTTTTAGAGTTAAACTTTAACAGTCCTCAATCTGCAGCATTTTTATCAGTTACACTTCATATGTTTTCTCCTTATCGGTGAGAATTATACGGTGTCTTTGTTTCTTCATGCTTGAGGGATCCTTGGACCAATCAATATTCATGATGTCCTGAAAATGCTCAATTTATGGGCAATAAAGTGAATGTTAGTATCAGAGGCAAATATATCTTTATTTCCTTCATTGATTATGTATAGGAAAAAACCCAACTAATCTGGCATTTATTCAGCTATGCTTACTACCTACGTTGCATTAGGCAAAGCTCTAGGTAAGGGATAGAGTAATGAACGTCTTTGGCTTCACGGATGTTGCCTAGAAGGATGCTAAGAGGAAGAAAACTATTTGCACATTAGAATAGTAAGTGGTTTAGTCAGGGAAAAAATCTTGCTTTCTCCCCTGGGAAGCCTCAGTAAGTTATAAATGTGGAAAGAAAAATATAGACTGGGTGTAAGAGCAGTTGTGAAGGGTTAAGTCATGGAGCCTTCATTGGGTTCCTATTTTATATTTGCTGATACTATATGGGCTGTAAAATTGAATAGGATACAACATCTTCCCTCACAGAGTTTCCAGAGTAGCTGGAGGATACGATATACAGTAAGTGCTAAAGTGCTTTGTTTCTTTAGTGTAACAAAAGGCTGATCTGAAGAAAAAAGGTTGAAGAAGGTGCATGTTCATGTAGCCACCTGAATGGAGTAACCCTGTACCTCTCTGTACTTGGGCTAATGGCAGTCATTCTATTGTACAAAAACATTAGGACATCTTAAGGAATAGTGATGCTCACCATCTCTAAGTCCCTTGGCACAGTTCATTGATCAAATTACATCTCTGATATTTTAGATTTAGATTAAGATATTTTAGATTAAGATTCCTGCAGTCTCACAGCATGATGTAATAACCAAGGGAAGAGGTTAGAGAAACTGATGTCTGGGACATTTAAAAACCAAAACCCACAGCTGATAATTAATGCACAATTAGGCAAAAATGAGGCAGCCTATGAAAATGGCATTGGTTGCTGTTAACACAGCCCTTAGATGAGTAAAAGAAATTAACTCTAATAGGGTCAGGGGAATCTGGGAAAAACTAAATTAAGTGACATCTAACTTTAGCCTTAAAACACAGCTAGAGTAACAAGAGGCAAAAAGAAAAAAGAAAAGGGAAAAAAGGAAAGGAAAGGAAAGAAAGAAAGAAAAAAAAAAGAGTCCAGAAGGCAGAAGAAATAAAGTAGTAAGACAGAAGGAAGTGATCAACATTTTGCCTAGAGACAAGAAATACAAGAAATAAAGGGTAGGAAATACCATTTCCCAAAGCCAGACCTGGTGCTGAAGGGTCACTTGTTTTCCAACCCTAGAGTATGCCTGCTGGCCGTACATAATTAGTGAAATACAAAACACAGCAATAGTTTAAATCTTGACCTCTGCCAACAATGACCCCTTTTATCTTACCTAAAATCCTTCTGCCACTTCCCCCACCCCACTCCAGCTCAGTACCTTACAGATCTCCTTTAGTCCTGAAAAGCTCTACTGACCAAAATCAGCATTCTGTTTTAAGTTTCATTCACACGTTCATGAGACACTGTTAGAACAAATACGGTTTATTGTGTATGCAGGCTTATTTTTAATTCCCAGACTGACTTTTCAAAGTAGGTACTTTTATCTTCATTTAATAGCTGAGGAAATTGGGTTTTAGGCAGATTGATAGACTCACCTAAGACCACAAAAGGTAGTTTGTATTTTAACAGTGATCTGCCTGATTTAAAAACTCAATTTTCATTTCATTATGGTGGCTCTTAACCAGTGCTGTATATTTCAGTGCCTGGGAGGAACTTCTAAAAATAAAATTTATTTAAAATAATTTTTTTTGAGAGAGAGAGAGAGAGAAAGAGAGATTGATTGATTTCTAAGCAGACTTGGAGCTGGATCTCACAACCCAAGGATCATGACCTGAGCTGAAATCAAGTCAGATGAATTGACTCAGCCACTCAGGTGTCCCTCAATTGAATTTTAAACAAAGAAATATATATAGGGTTAAGAAAATCCAAAATACTACTGTTACACTCGTAGTGAAAGACAGCAATCCTCTACCTTTTCTCTACTCATCTCTGATGTTTTTCTCCAGAGATAACCACTTATTTTTTTCTGAAGGTCTAGATACTGATTTATTGCTTTCTCTACATTAGCTCGACTGATTCTTCCCCATTACACATACCTCTCTCCTCTCCAATGCCCCCAGTGTTTCACAATTATTCCTTGTTGCATTAATATTCAGCATTCATATAATTATGACTGACTTTATAGGACTAGAACTATTCATAACTGAACTACGCAGTATAGTTCTTGAAAAACTTTGAATTTTCCTGTTTCATAATACATTTCCTTATTATTATTTTTTTTTTGTTTGTTTATTTTTGAGAGACAAAGAGACAAGAGCAGAAGCAAGGGAGGGGTAAAGAGAGGCAGAGACACAGAATTCCAAGCAGGCTCCAGGCTCTGAGCTGTCACCTCAGAGCTCCAGGGGATGGGCGTGGCTTGAACTCACAAGCCCGGAGGTCATGGAGGTCACGATCTGAGCCAAATCAGACATCTAACAACCGACTGAGCTACCCACGTGCCCCGGTTTCCTTGGTTTTAAAAAATTCTGCAGATCATGAATTCATTCCCAGGCTCTGAGAAACTAAACATCTCTTGTCTTTACATTCAAACACATGTAGTACTCTCAGTTTTTCTTTTTGAGTCATTCCACCTAACTTTTTATCTTTAGGCATTTCATACTGCATTCAAGCCGTTCTCCCCTACTCTCACCCTCTTTAACACAGTAATGTAGATTATGATTTTAGCAACTTTACGGCATACTCTTTATGCCGTTTCCTCTTTAAATAATAAAATGCTTCTTTTTATCAACAACAGACTGTATCTTTAAACTTCCCACTTTATAAGGACACCATTACCATTCCATATACTTTCCCTACCACCTTCAACAACCCTACTTGAAAACTGCACTTTTCCATTACCAAAACTGTTAACATTTGCATTCTACTTTGTAACCATAATTAAGTATTCTCTCAAAAGATAACCATAAACATCATTTACATTAATTATTATTGTGTAAATGTTATTCACAAAGTAGCCAAGGTTAGTGCTAAGAGAGGACTTCCTTTTCTTTGGCTCCAAAGTCTTGAACTACAGGGACACTGAAAGAGTCCATTTTTCCAAAACTCCAACCCTCTGTTCAAAATCCAGCTGCATTTTGCTTGGTTTGGTATTAGAAGGATGCTTTTCCTGTACAGTTGTGTTTCTCACTGAAAATTTCACTGTCATTGTTTTCTTATGTTGAAGAAATATATTTTTGTCTTACACGTGTATCTTTAAGATCTTCAGCCTCGTAGTCAAAGTCTTGGTTACAATTCAATCCCATCTTCCCGAAATTTCTTATTGTAATTTGGGCCGTGAGCTTATACATTAAAAAAACTTTTTTCTGAAAACTTTAGTAGCCGCCTTTGTTTCCAAGGCGTCACGTTCGTCCTGTTTTTAAGGATGCAAAGCTTCTTAAATACTGCGGTAGGCCTTAACTGAAGTTCGTCCTTTGCGGTCGCCGGAAAACCGCTACCTTCCTCTCTCGAGCCGCGGCCCGCTTTCCGCCCCGGCCCGGGAAGCCCGCCTAGGAACAGAGAGCGCAGCCGCAGAGAGCGCTCGCACCATCTCGCGAGACTCCAGAGCACCGAGCTTGTAAAGTTTCTTTCGCCGCCGCCAGGCCTCCTGGGAGTGCGCCATGTCCTGGCCGGGAAGGCGGCAGCGTAATTACGGCACTAAATGTGTACCTGTAAGCGGATGTTGAGGATCACCGAGCCCGCGACGTAGAAATACGGAAAGTTCATGCGCAGCTGCCAGGCTAGCTCGAAGAAGGCGAGCAGGGTGCGGGAGAGCCCTTTGCAGAAGACGCCGTAGGAGCTGGGGGCCCCGGCCACGCTGGAGGCGTTGAGGGCCAAGGAAGACGGAGCAACCGGGGTGGCCATGAGTCTGGTGACGCCGCTCCCCCAGTGCATAGAGCCGAGGGTCACCCCGGGGATTGCAGACGCCCGACCAACGGCCAGGACTGCGAAGGGCGTAGCGGGGGCGGCTAACGGACCGCCGGACTCACAGCTGCGCCTCCCGCTGCCGCAGCTCCCTCCCCGGCAGCCGTTGGAGCTCCGCCCCTTCCTGTTTGATGCTCCTACCGGTTTTTAGCGCTTGAGTTTAACAGGTGGTAGGTGTGCAAGGGGTTATTTATATATATATGTCATACACAATGTCATATATGGACACCCAAACAGGTCCTATTTTGTGTTTAGAAGGAAGAAAGGAAGGTAAATAAAATCGTGTCATTTGCCCTAGAGAACACAATTTGTAAGCGTCGAACTCTAGATTAAAACTCAGGTTTGTCTGCTATGTGATCTGGTTATTAACCGGGAATCTCACCCTTTGTTTTCTTAAAATTAACCCTAATATTAGGGCAAGATGAACTCCTTGCATAAGCCAATTCTGGCACAAAATCTCCGTGTTCATAACATACTGTAATGGTAAAGGATCACAGTCTTGGGCTATGGATTTTCTTATGTATTAGGACTCTTCCAGTTGGAAGAGACAGAAACATTTAAGCAAAACTAAATGCACACACATACTCATATATATTTCTTTTTTGGCAGGACGTATTACATATATACAGTATCATCTCCCCCCCCCCCCCCCCCAGGTAAACCCATGAAAAGTCTCGATTATGTATGGGAAATTCTACCATTTCTGCATGGGGATGCACCTGTAACGTGTGACTAGGGTCCAGAGGTTGGAATACCACTAAAATATCCACTCGGAATAACCATAGGGTAACATAGTGTATCTCCCATAACCACATACTCTTCTGGTGTTTAAATTATGCACACTTCATTAATCTCCCATTTTAACTAGTAAGAGCTGCATTTTTCATCATAGACAAGTTCTGCATTTAAGGATTATTCAGATGTGTAACTTCTGATCACCTTCAGATTACAGTCTATTTCTGAAAAGCATTGTTCAAATATCCCACATTTCACCATGCAGTGAATAGCTGTAGTGACTATTCCAAGCACAATTTATGTGTTCTAGAAGACCTCTGTTTCTGTATATCCTGATGATATGGCTGGTACAAATAACATGCCACTCTGAGGCATGAAATTTGTAAAATGTAAATATGTGTACCCAGCTAGAATTTCTTTGACTTTGCTGTTCTAATTCCACCCAAGCAACACTGTATGCAGCACTTAGAGGAACTGATTATAAGTCATTTAAGACAACTTGCAAAATACAGAATGTTTGAAAATATAAAATATTCTGAAGAGTAGTATAAGATAAATGACAACTCTGAGAACTAGGATGAAATTTGTAATTTTAGTACATGAGTACAATGTACTCTTTCTGAAAATTGAAAAAGTAATAGAGGTATCAAGGGTCACCTAAGTCATTAAGTTTCTGGATTTTCCATTTCCAACTGTATAAAACTATGTGGACTCATTTTCTTCTACCCTTTCTCTGTTAGCCCACCCCCTACACCCGCCTCTGGTCAACTCCATCAAAATTCTGTCTTTTATCCTGAGCCCATGGGAAAAATAGCAGCCATCTACTCCTAACATGGTTAGGTAGAAGTCCTGTGTCAATGGGAAAGAACTAGGCAAGGAAGAATAGTCGTGAAGCTTTGACTTGTACTCATCAATGCTTTAAAGCTGATGAAGGATTTTCATCAGGTGAAACTGACAGTGGAAGGTAAATAGGATCAAATATTTTACATGGTTGTGGTTTTTATGTCCTTTGATCTTTAGACTTGAATGATTGATCCATGCTTCTTGCCAAGTAGGCACATGTAAGCTATCAATAGTAACACATGTCCTAACAATTTCTCCAGTTGTCACATTTACTGTAACTTGACTTTTCCTAATCTTTCTGATCTCCTCCTTTTGACTGTGTATTCCCAGTTTAGTACTTTTTAATGATCCTTTGGGAAAGTTTAAGCACCAGTAGGTCTGCAAAGTACTATATTGGCAAATTCTCACCATTGTAGTTAACAGGTATGTCTTCTTTCATTATTTTATTAACTTGGGCCTTGTCTCTTATTCTGAGTCTGGCCAGACTTGTCAATTTTGTTTATCTTTAAAAAAAAAACAACAGCTTAATTTCACTGATTATTTTTTCCTACTGACTGTATAGTCTCTATTTTTCATTTATGCTCCTTGTTAGTTATTTCCCTAGTTCTTTGAAGTATAAGTTGGGTTGTTTATTTGAGAACTTTCAGTCAGCCTGGCCCAAGCACATGGTTGCCACTCAAACCTTTGTGATCGTCCATGCCACCATCTTTGTTCTTAGGGGCTCCTAGCAGATGATGGTATGTGAAGACCTGTCAGTGTGCCTAAGGGTTCCCAAAGGCAGGTCTGCTCTTCATGCAGCAGCTGGCGAGTCAGGACGTTGAGTCCTATCAATAGATAGGAGTAGACAGGATCAATAGATTGATTAACCCCTATCAGGGAGAAAAGAAGCTGGTGTTTTCACCTCCTTTGTGCTAAGCAGAGGGAATCTGTGCTGGGCGTCTTTGTGCGTACATCTAGAACCATGTCTTTATTTTGTGTGGTCCCTAGGGACCTGTGGGTACTGAATCTGGTCAGCTCCAGAGCCAGTCCCCCTGGCAGCCATAACAGTTGGGCTGCTGGACGTGTGGATATGCTGCTTCCCATGAGAAGCCAGAGATTCGGTTTTGTTGGTGAAGCGATCTGGGAGGATACAGTGGGAGATGCACCTAGCAACTTGAGCCAATATATGGTTCAACATCAAAGACGCATATTTAAGCTTTTGTTGCCATTATAGCTCACTTTTAATACCACTTTTTGTACCAGTCATCTTTTATTGTGTAACAACCTTAAAACTCAGTGATAGACAACACTAAATTTTTTTTTAAATGTTTACTTATTTTTGAAAGAGAGAGAGAGAAAGCATGGGAGGGGCAGAAAGAGAGGGAGACACAGAATCCGAAGCAGGTTCCAGGCTCTCAGCTGATGACTCAGAGCCTGATGGGGGCTTGAACTCATTAACTGTGAGATCATGACCTGAGCCAAAGTCAGACACTCAACCGATTGAGCCACCCAGGTGCCTCATAAATGTCTATTCCTTATATGTCTCTAGAGACCGGTAATCTATGTTGGATTTGCCTTCGATATCTCTACTGTTTTCAGATTTCTTGTTCTGTAACTGGGGGCCAACTGGAAGCTAGCAAGAGGAACTTGCTCCTTATATCTCTTACCTTTCACCCTGGACCAGTTCACTAGTGTAGACATAACCTTCTCATGGTGATAATAGAAATTTAAGAGTGAAGAGGGCTCAGTATGCAAGCCCCAGTAATGTAAGTCCAGCAATAGAAGACTCTGCTGGCAAAATATATGCCAACATCTAATTAGCCAAAGCAATTAGCTTTGAGCACAGAGTCAAAGAACAGATCATCCCTCTCTCATGGTGAGAAAGTATAGCAACGTGATAGGCTGAAGAATTGGGATCAATTTAAGCAATCACCACAGCATCCCGTACATTATGAAAGCAATACTAAGCTGCATTTATGTCCTTGCATATACACGAGTCTCAATTTTCTAGTCTTAATCTGAAATTCTCCATCTTATTATAAGATCTTAAAGATAGAGAGCTCCATTTGGACTTAAAGAGATGATTACGACTGTCTTCTTTTTTGGAATTCTGCTAATTCTGTGTGTGTGTGTGAATGTGCAAGTTTCCTGTAAATCCCCGTCTGTCCCATGTGTAAACTGACAACTATCTGCTTATTAACTCCATTCTGTTCCTTCTTAGGTTGAATTCATTTTTTTCATTGGAGTCTTATTGGTCAGTTTGCTTCCTCTTTATTGACAATATTGAGCAGGTAGGTTTTTTTTTTTTGTTAAGATCCCTTACCCCCAGCATTGCTTCTTTGAATTTTACCTTCTGAAGACTCTTGTTATAGCACATGGTGTAAGTATGTTTTGTTTTTTGATGAAAGCACCTATCATTTAAATTCAACTCATTTTCTTGTCATTGAATATTTAATATAAGCCAAAGGTATCTTCCATCATTAAACCTCTACTCCAAGTCCATGGTTGTCTTGCCTGGCTCTCCCTCTCAGCCTCCATATACTTTCTTTTAATGCCCTAATTTTGTATATATTTTTTTGCATTTTGATACCGAATACATACTATTCCTAACTTCTGAGCCACATTCAGGTGCATCTTGAAATTCAACAATTAATGCCAGAAATGTCTCCATGTTCTATTACTGCTTTGTGTAGTCACCTTAGCAATAAGAACGCAATTTGTAAATGCCAGAGTCAAGATTGAGATTCAGGTTTATCTTCTATGTAAGCTAATATATAAGTCCAGAAATATCTTAGTTCTGGAATCTTTGTGCTTTTCACTACACAGCATTACTTCTAAATTTAGCTAAAAGTAAGTCTTTATTAGGAACCAAACTGGGCTAAAGGTACCAAAAGTCTATTTCATGACATAACCATTGATGTTTAAATGGAACTGCAGGGTGTGGGTGTTCTTATATTAGTCAAAGATGTTTAAGTTTTAAGTTAGAAAAAAGTAACCAAAACAGACTTTTATACAACTGGAAATTCTGGGAATGGAGTAGCTTTCTGTATGGTTAGATTTAGATGAACATGACAGCTGTGGCCAAGCCCAAAGAGAAGTCTTAAAAATAAACAGCCAATTTTCAATCTCTAGAGCAACAATAAAACGATACACCTGTACCCTCCTATGACCCCAGTATTCTTTCCATGCAGGTAGATGCCCTGTCAATGATGTCAACCTTATTAAATTTAATGACCTTCCCTCCTATTGTAGGTAAAACAATGGCCCCTCAATAATGTTCACATTCTAATCTCCTCAACCTATGATCATGTTAAGTTGCAAGGCAAGGGGAAATTAAGGTTGCAGATGAAACTAATGTTGCTAATCAGTTGACCTTGATATGTGGAGATTGTCTTGAATTATCCAGGTGGGCCCATTGTAATCATAAGGGTCCTTTTAAGGGGAAGAGAGTGAGAGAAAGAAATGAGAAGATGGAGGCAGGGATCAAAGTACTGTGATTGCTGACTTGGAAGAAGAAAAGGGCCTTGAGCTAAGGAATGTGGCCAGGTGCTAGAGCTGTAAATGGCAAGGAATGCATTCTCCCCTAAAGCACCCAGAAAAAATGCATCCTAGACTACCATTGATTATATTCCACTTTAGTTTTAGACCAGTGGAACTGGTTTCTACCCTCCAGAATTGTATAGTAAACTATGTTTGTGATTATTACAGCTGCAATAGGAGAATAATATGCCTCTTTATGCAACGGACCCTGAACTTTTCACCATAAATAAGTTGTGATACCTATTTATGTGTTTAAGTAACAATATTCATGGATTATCTAAAGGATAGGTAAAATTCCAGAATATGTATCTATCCATGCACTATAGGTAATTTGCAGGTCAGTTTCAGTCCAGTTGAGCATATTTACCATGCCCCAAATATCTTTATTTCTGTGTATTTAACTAACAGTATGACTGGTATGTGAACTTAACTTACTGTTGTGAGATTTGTCTGGAAGACTTGGTTATACTCTTCCATTTCAAACATCCTATTTCACAGTCTCCAATTTCAATCTTACTAGTTGTGGCTCAGCTACCATACTAGCATGCAGTCAGCCCCAAGAAGTTCAACAGTTGGTAACTCAAGATGATTTTTAAGGTAATTGTACAAGACACAGGATAAGGCTGAAGGAAAGTAACCAGCTATGAGAATTATAAGAGAAAGTATGACTGAGAAACAGGGTCTGGTAAAAAAGAAGCCCAGAGGCTCAAAATGGGGTCACTAAGACCAAGTTCCCAAACATGGGCTTAAATACCCAATCTAATTGCAGTTTCAACCTCTCCCAGAAACATAGTCTTACCTAACCAGTCAGCAGTTTCCCCATCAGTACCAGTGAATCTGCCTCCTGAGTGTACCCATCCCTCAAAGAAAGATGAGATACTCCGCATAAAAAACCTTGCTTGCCCCACTAGAAAGAAGCTTCACCTAGACAATCCTTTTCTTCTGCTAGTAACTTTCCTGTTCCCACTCTACCCTTCTATGAAAACCTTCCATGTTGTACAGCTCCTCGGAGCCCCCTCCTTGCTAGATGGGATGCTGCGCCATTTCATGAATGGCAATTTAATAAAGCAATCAGCATCATTTAATAAAGCAATCAGATCTTCTAACCAGGCTGAATTTTGTTTTTTAACGGATTTGGTGGCAGCAAAGGGATCTGAAACAAATTTCTAGAAGCATTTGGGAAGACAGAAAATACAGGCATGGTACATAGGAACTTTTTGAGTGCATTGTCTTTCTCACCATTTCTGAGGGCTTTCTTTGGGTAAGCTCCTAGTGATCTGAGAGGCTCTTTTTTTTTTTTTTTTTTTTTTGCTTTTGCACTACCAAATATAACTAGCTTTCCTTTATAGGACAGGCCAATTTGCACTGACAGATGATTACGCCCAGAGCCCAACTGAGCTGGCAGCCCAGAACCAAGTCCCTAGCCTTTCAGATTACAAGTCCCCGAATAGAAAACCTCAGCAAATTTCCAAGGGAGTTGGTGGTAGTGTGCACAGGACCTTTTTGTGTAGAGAAGGGCTATTGCTAGCCGGGATCTTGGAGGCCAAAAGAATGACAAAAATTGGTGACATACGTCAAGCATTTAAAGGTTCTTGGAGTGCTTGCCACTATAGAAGACTTTCATGATAGGATTAGTCAGTCGTGGAACAGGTTAGATTGGCACCAGGTACCCCGTCAACCTCAGGAAGACTTGTGTGCAACGAGGTACACTGTAAAACACGCGCCACCCCAACCCCATGGCATATCCCTTTTAGGCATAAGTCTGTCTCCCAGAAACCCAGTGTCTTAGCTAATGAGATCTTTAGATCCTGAAGAGCCAAGCACTTCTTGGCGCACCAGCCTATTTTACATCTAAGAATTGTAGTCTCAGAAGTTGCAGATAGGTAGCCAGATGGAAAAATTTTTACTAAAAATAACCTAGAATTACAATGACCATTATGGTGAGAAGCCCAAAACCTTAAAATTAGAGCTAGACAGACCAAGACTTAGCTGGTCTGTGCTATTTCTGAGAAAATTAAAACTGGACCCGCCCTGCTTGTTCTGCTTCTGTACTGATGCTTGGGGGGCAACACCCTGGGTGGGAACAACCAGATGGCTGGGTGGGAACGGCCAGACGGTCAGGGAAGGTCAACTGGAAAGCCTGATAACAGGGCAGGGAATATTAGTGTCCAAGTTATGGCGGGACCCAATCAAAAGATGCTGAGTGTTTAAACCTCAACTTTGACCAATGCTTGTGCTGTGGCTGGGGAATGCCCCAAACTTGTTTGTATCTGCCTATAAAAAAGAGTGTAAATCGCCTGCTCGGGGCTCTCTCTCTCTCTCTCCCCGCTCTATCGGCGGCGTGGAGAGTGCGGAGATCCCGGGTTCGAACCTGCAATAAACGACCCTTGCCGCTTGGCTTTGACTCTGGACTCT
>NC_043709.1:94192812-94197695 GCF_006229205.1 Suricata suricatta
GGTTCGAACCTGCAATAAACGACCCTTGCCGCTTGGCTTTGACTCTGGACTCTGGTGGTTTATTGTTGGGCATTTCATTTGGAGGTTCCACCGAGATCTTTTTCCCCCGAAAGCCACCAGACCCCAAGTCAACGGGTCGCTCCTTCTGACTCCGATCGGTAAGTGAGCCGGCTCAGTCTGTCCATTTCGCTGTTCTGTCAGTGCCTAACTTTTTCTGTTTCACTGTTCTTTCGGAAACGCCCGCGCGGGGTCTGGGCGCTTTTTGTGCCGTCTGGACTGACATAAAGCCCTGGCAGACGCGCTATAGGGCAGTCAGTCGGGTGCCGGAGGAGACGTCCCCCGGCTCCCATCTGGGTGCTGTTTGTGCCATCTGGGCACACTGGTGGCAGCAGTGTTGTGCCCCCTTTAGGTACAGGGAGACTGGGGCAGGTCTCCTCTGTCGGACGGACTCCAGAGTATACACGGGTGAGGGCAGGTTCCATGGCTCTGGTGTCACCATGCGCAGCGATCTATAGGCGATCTATAGGCGCAGCGATTTATGTTTTATGTTTCTCATTGCCTGTTAACCCTTTTTTTTTTTTTTTTTTTTTCTCTGCAGAGGTCAGACCTAGTGCCACTAAACACTCTTCTAACCTCACCAATTTGCCTCTTAGGTCTCTTTTTCTGGGGACTGCAGCCCCGCCTCAACTGGTCCAGAAGTAGACTCATCTATAATTGGGTTGTTTCATTCCCTATGTCCACCTTCCTATTATAATGCACTGTCACCCTTTTCCCTTCCTCGCCATCGCGCTATTTGCATTAATCTTTGCTATTGGATTGGCAGGAGCTGCCCCGGCCAGCTGGGGCCGTGGGGAAAGGTTTCTGTTGGCACTCACTCTGCTTTTGTGGGTTGGGTGTTTTGTTAGCATCCGTTGTTTCCTCCCATCAGTTTTCGGCTGATAAACTAAGGCTTGGCAGGAGAGTCCACCATCTCAAAGGTTTAGGCGGGAAGATCCCCCATCTTAAAACCCTCCCCGCCAACCCCAACCCATTATCCAATAGGTACTTCCCATAGATCCCCAACTCAGCCCTCTCTTCCCTACAGAACATGGGACAGCATCAGAGCTCACCCCTTTCCCTCCTTCTAACCAAATTCAAGGAGGTCCAAGCTCGAGGTTATAGCTTAAGCTTGGATATCCGCAGATCTAAACTTATCACCCTTTGCCGATCTGAGTGGCCTGCTTTCAGGGTCAGATGGCCCTCAGAAGGCACTTTTAGCCTGCCAATAATTACAAAAGTTAGACTCCGGGTACTCCTACCGGGAAAGGAAGGCCACCCAGACCAGGCACCTTATATCTTCATTTGGCAGGACCTTATCGAGAACCCCCCACCTTGGATTTCTCCCTTCCTTTCCTCAAATCCCTATAAGATCCTTGCGGCTCGACCTACTAACCCAATCAGAGCAGTGACACCAACTGCTCCAGTCCTCCCAGACAACCAGGACTTACTATTATTAGATCCGCCCCCATATCTTCCCCAACCGGTGGCCCCAAGGCCAGAGCCTGGTCCACAGGCAGAACCTCCACAAGGAGGCCAAGCGCCTGTGGGCCTACAGGTGGGGGCTGAAGGAGGGGCCGAAGGACCGGCAAACCGAACAAGAGGACGAATTCAGCGGGACACAGCCCCCTGCTCTCCTGACTTCACAGTAGCCCTCCCCTTGCGGGAGATCAGCCCTCTGGACGAAACCGGTAACCCTCGACTCCAATATTGGCCCTTCTAGACTAGTGACCTGTATAACTGGAAAACCCAAAATGCCCGTTTCTCTGATAACCCCAGAGATCTTATCGCCCTTCTAGAGAGCATAATGTTCACTCATCAGCCCACCTGGGACGATTGGCCACAGCATCTGGGAATCCTGTTCACCACGGAGGAAAGAGAGGGAATTCAACTCGAGCACGAAAATTGGCTCCTGGAGACAGTGGTCGCCCCACCATTAACCCTGATCTTATTAATGCAGCCTTTCCCTTGACGCGGCCCGGATGGGACTATAACACCGCAGAAGGTAGGGGACGACTGCTCATATATCGCCAGATTCTAATGGCGGGTCTCCGGGCTGCAGCACGCAAGCCCACTAATTTGGCCAAGGTGTACTCAGTAATACAAGGTAAGACAGAAAGCCCTGCTGTCTTCTTAGAAAGACTAATGGAAGCCTTTCGGCAGTATACTCCCATGGATCCCGAGGCTCCTGAAAATCAAGCCGCTGTTGTAATGTCTTTTGTAAATCAGGCCGCACCTGATATTAAGAAAAAGCTCCAGAAATTAGAAGATTTAGAGGGTAAACAGGTTCAAGATCTACTCCGCATTGCTCAGAGGGTATATAACAATCGAGACGCCCCTGAGGAAAAACAACTCAAAGCCGCCAGAGAAATTACTAAAAGTTTAACTACCATTATTCAGAAGGATCAAGGGCTGCCCCTAGATAAAGACCAATGTGCTTACTGTAGAGAAAAGGGACACTGGAAGCGAAACTGCCCTAAGAGAAAGCCAGTCTACAAAAGGACAAACTCTTGGCAGCCCAAGGCGGCTCCGGTCTTATTCACTCAGGATGAAAAATAGGGGGGACAGGGTTCGGACCCCCTCCCGGAGCCCAGGGTAACCTTACAAGTGGAGGGGACTCCTATACAGTTCCTTGTAGACACAGGGGCTCAATATTCAGTGCTAACCAATCCTCACGGAAAAATTTCTGACAGATCAGCCTGGGTCCAAGGTGCAACAGGGACTAAAAAATATCCTTGGACCACCCAGCGTACTGTGGATCTGGGAACAGGGAAGGTAACCCATTCCTTTTTAGTCATCCCAGACAGTCCCTGCCCACTGCTGGGAAGAGACCTCCTCACTAAAATGGGGGCACAAATTCACTTCCAGCCCGGAGGACCTATAGTGACTAATTCTCAAGATCAGCCCATATCAGTCCTCACCATGCAGCTAGAAGATGAATATAGACTCCATCAAGTTCCGCCTCCCCCGGAACAAAATATTGACTTTTGGCTTAGCCAGTACCCAGAGGTCTGGGCAGAAACCGGGGGAATGGGGTTAGCAAAACATAGGCCTGCTTTGTTCATTGAACTCAAGTCAGGAGCCGATCCTGTGAGAGTTAAACAATACCCAATGTCTACAGAAGCTAGACTAGGCATCACACCGCACATCCACCGTCTCCTTGAAATTGGAGTCCTCCGAACTTGCCACTCGGCATGGAACACCCCCTTATTGCCGATACGCAAACCCAACAGCAACGATTATCGCCCAGTACAAGACCTAAGAGAGGTCAATAAACGTGTGATGGATATTCACCCTACTGTGCCCAACCCTTATACTCTCCTCAGCACCCTCAACCTGAACAAACTGTGGTATACTGTCCTTGACCTAAAAGATGCTTTTTTCAGCCTGCCGCTAGCTCCTAAGAGCCAAGAGATCTTCGCATTTGAGTGGACAGATCCTGAACAGGGCATAAATGGACAGCTCACATGGACCCGGCTCCCACAAGGATTCAAAAATTCCCCCACGTTATTTGATGAGGCTCTCCACGAGGATCTAAGTGAGTATCGAAGACTAAACCCGGAGATGACTCTTTTGCAGTACGTGGACGACCTCCTGATTGCAGCAGAAACCCAAGAGGCCTGCCTCGAAGGAACCAAAAACCTCCTTCAGACCCTAGGAGACTTAGGATACCACGCTTCCGCTAAAAAGGCCCAAATCTACAAATCAGAGGTAACATACCTGGGGTACTTAATAAAGGGAGGACAGAGGTGGCTCACCGATGCCTGGAAAGAAACAGTCCTCCGCATTCCACGACCCACTACACCTCGACAGGTGAGAGAATTTTTGGGGTCAGCAGGATTTTGTAGACTCTGGATTCCAGGCTTTGCAGAGATGGCCAAGCCTCTCTATGCAGCCACCAAAAACCAGTCACCCTTTAAATGGTCTGAGGAGACCGAAAAAGCCTTCCAACAGATAAAGACTGCCCTTCTGTCAGCCCCAGCTCTAGGGTTGCCAGACCTCTCCAAACCCTTCCACCTGTATGTGGATGAACATAAGGGCATTGCCAAGGCTGTGCTAACCCAACAGCTAGGACCCTGGCCCAGACCGGTGGCCTATCTCTCAAAAAGACTAGATCCTGTGGCTGCAGGATGGCCCCCTTGTCTGCAAATAATAGCAGCAACGGCTCTGATGGTCAAAGACGCAGATAAACTGTCTCTAGGTCAGGAGCTACATGTTACTACCCCCCATGCTATTGAAGGGGTACTTAAACAGCCTCCTGACAGATGGATGAGCAATGCTCGGATGGTCCACTACCAAGGACTCCTGTTAAATCCAACGCGGATTATATACACCCCACCTCGGGCCTTAAACCCAGCATCACTATTGCCAGATCCTGACCTGAGCTCCCCGCTCCATGACTGTGTTGATATCCTAGCACAAGTTCATGGAACTTGGGAAGACCTGAGGGACCGGCCCTTGCCTGCTGAGTTTACTTGGTTCACCGACGGGAGCAGCTTCGTCCATCAGGGACAGAGGTACGCAGGGGCAGCTGTAACCACTGAAACTAAAATAATTTGGGCAGAGGCTTTACCCCCCGGAACATCTGCCCAAAAGGCTGAACTAATTGCCTTAACACAGGCACTAAAGATGGGGAAAGATCGGAAAGTAACCATATATACAGACAGCCGATATGCCTTCGCTACAGCCCACATACATGGGGCAATATACCGAGAAAGAGGATTGCTTACAGCGGAAGGCAAAGATATAAAAAATAAGGACGAGGTGCTGGCCCTACTGAAGGCTATATGGGCCCCTAAAAAGTTGGCCATTGTACACTGCCCAGGGCATCAAAAAGTGACTGATCC
>NC_043709.1:94197795-94231560 GCF_006229205.1 Suricata suricatta
ACCCTTGTTACTGTTACTCCTCCTCCTAACTCTTGGACCGTGTATTCTTAACAAGACCATAACCTTTGTCCGTGATCAGCTCAACAACATTTCAGTCATGGTCCTTAAAACCCAATATCAACCCACAAACATAGAGACGGAACTTAACTAAGGATCCAAGATTGGATCCCCCGGTACAAGAGACGGGGGAATGAGAAGCCCAAAACCTTAAAATTAGAGCTAGACAGACCAAGACTTAGCTGGTCTGTGCTATTTCTGAGAAAATTAAAACTGGACCCGCCCTGCTTGTTCTGCTTCTGTACTGATGCTTGGGGGGCAACACCCTGGGTGGGAACAACCAGATGGCTGGGTGGGAACGGCCAGACGGTCAGGGAAGGTCAGCTGGAAAGCCTGATAACAGAGCAGGGAATATTAGTGTCCAAGTTATGGCGGGACCCAATCAAAAGATGCTGAGTGTTTAAACCTCAACTTTGACCAATGCTTGTGCTGTGGCTGCGGAACGCCCCAAACTTGTTTGTATCTGCCTATAAAAAAGAGTGTAAATCGCCTGCTCGGGGCTCTCTCTCTCTCTCCCCGCTCTATCGGCGGCGGGGAGAGTGCGGAGATCCCGGGTTCGAACCTGCAATAAACGACCCTTGCCGCTTGGCTTTGACTCTGGACTCTGGTGGTTTATTGTTGGGCATTTCACTGGGAAGTATACCGATTAGACAAGGTTGTTTGTTTAAGAAAGTAAGGGTTCCTAAATTAAGCAAACAGAAAGGGATGCTTATTTTAATCAGTGTTCAGAAACTTCCAAAGGGCTTCAAATTCTGAAGTAGCCTTATTGAAAAGCTCAATGCAGAAGGCTAAGAAAACCACAAGAAGTACCTAAGACAACGGAGGACAGGACTGACATGACTTCTACTGCTCCCCTCTACCCTTCTTTTCCTGGGTTCTCCTGGTCTTCTAATTCTCTGCCTTGACTGCCTTTCCACTGTTAGAGACTGTTAAGCAGTTCCTTTAAAAAATAAAACCACCTGAGGTTGCAGGCGATTTCCCTCGGATAGCTTTCCATTCTTGGTCAAAGACTAAACTAAGGGCCATAGTTAAAGAGGAGGATTCTGGTGGTTTGTTTGTTTTTTAAGAGTTTTTTTAAAATTTTATTTTAAATTTTTTAATGTGTTTTATTTATTTTTGAGAGACAGAGAGAGACAGCACGAGCAGGGGAGGGTCAAAGAGGGAGGGAGACACAGAATCCGAAGCAGGCTCCAGGCTCTGAGCTGGCTGTCAGCAAAGAGCCCGATGCAGGGCTCGAACCCACCAACCACAAGATCATGACCTGCGCCGAAGCCAGAAACCCAGGCGCCCCTGTTTTTTAAGAGTTTTAAATCCTTATCAGTCTGTGACCTCTGGCTGCCAGCTCTTTATCAGCTCCTGCAACTGTTGGTGGGACCAGAATGGATGTGGGAAGCAGAATGGCATAATTCTGAGGATGATGTTTGAGATATGTCTAGCATGGTGCGCTTACAAACCAGAAAGAGCTCCCAGAACAGCAGCCAATCTTTTTAAAAAAGCCTTTCCTAGAGTTTTCCCTACCCACAGTGATGGGTCTGTTTTTTAAAACATGCAAACAAAGGAAAGATGAACCCATGGCAGACCTTAAAGCCATTTAGGGGCACTCTTCCTCCCCCATTCTGGATTCCATACAATAAATGAGGTCACCCACCTTGCTCCAGCTGCTCTTTTAGTAAATGGACTGTCCCTGGGGATCAGTGGGCTAATAAAAGGGCAAAGAGTAAGAGAGGAGGCCACCAACCTGACTGAACTTAAGACTCCAGCCGAGCATTTTGAAAGGAATTTCAAGTAAGAGTGTAAACAGAAATCTGCCAAATTGGCTTTACAGCTACCACAGCTCCAAGGTCAGAGAGCTAAAAATAACACCTGGGCCCTGTACATTCTAAGGGCTCTACCATCAAAACAACGGCCTAAAGATTTGTAACCAATTGGGGCACTGGAAATAAAATTGTCCTCAAAGGTCCTATGCAAATTATTCAGTTTGAATGCCCCCAAGGTTGGGCTCCTATACGGCCCCCTCCCAAGGCCCCTCCCAGGGCTGATAGGACTGTTACCAATAATTTCCTTAAGCTTAAATTAAACTTGATGGAAACTGAAATTAAAATTGATGGAAAACCTTGCCAAATTTTGAGATAGTGGAGCTATGTTTTCTATTTAAACCTCACTCTCCTAGGACAACGAATTGCTCTCAGTAAAAAGGTTTCCATCGTGAAGGTATCTAATAAAGTTCACAGAGAGTTCCTATCACAACCAGTACAAATGACTCTGGGATCTTTTACTGAAAACCATTCCTTTTTGCTATGTGGTCCAGCTCCAGTTAATTTATTAGGAAGAGATCTCCTTTCTAAGTTAAAAGGACTAATATCGGGTACCTGGGGGATTTAGTCAGGTGGGCATCTGACTTGATTTCAGTTCAGGTCATGATCTCATGGTTCCTGAGATTGAGCCTTGTGTGGCGCTTGGGATTCTCTCTCTGCCCCTTCCCATGTGCTTGCTCGCTCGCTCTCTCTCTCTCACTCGCGCTCTCTCTCTCTCCTAAAACAAACAAACAAACAAACAAACAAACAAACACTTAATAAGTAAAAGGGCTAATACACTTTGCTTCTAATGGAGACTTTACCTTAGAATTCCCTGATCAATCTGAATCTGATCCTTTATGCTCTCTACAATCTGTTCTTGATATAGAAGAGGACAAATCCTAACAGAGTTCTTCTATATAGCTGAGGTGCAAAAAATAAAAACAAAAAAGAACATGTGGGCTGTTTCTGACACCGGGAGAATAAAAAGTGCAGACAAAAAAATTCAGGTAGATGTGACTAAAATTCTTCCTAAATTGCCTCAATATCCATTAAACCCTGAGGCCATCCAAGGCCTCACACCAGTGATGAAAGTCCCAATTGCCCCCAGGGGGGTGGGGGCAATCATTCCCCACACCAGCCCCTGTAACTTGCCAATCTTGCCAGTCCAGAAAGGTAATGGACGGGGATGGTGATTTGTCCAGGACTTGATAGCTATTGATGAGATGGTTATTCCCAGTTTCCTACCTGTTCAAATCCCCCATGTGCTCTGTTACAGGTTCCACAAGACTCAAATGGTTCTCTACTGTAGACCTTGGTTCAGCTTTTTATCAGCATCCCTGGAGACCCCAACAGCCAATACCTGTTTGCCTTTACTTGGAACAATCAATATAACCTGATCATCATGTCTTAAGGGTTCACTGAGGCCCCTTATTTCTCCCAAGCACCTCACCAGGATTTAAATACCCTCTGGTATTCTGGAAAATCAACACTCTTACAATATGTAGACGATCTCTTGCTGTGCTCAATTACCAAAGACGCATCCTTAAAAGATTCCATTTATTTGCTACAACAGTTAGCTAAAAATGGACATAAAGTATCTAAAGAAAAATTTTCTTTAGATACTGTTCTTTACCTAGGTCTTGATATAAGTGCTGAAGAAATTCAGCTGTCTCCAAGAAGGATTAAGATACTAAAAGAATTTCCTCAGCCCTCCCTCATCTAAGGGATAGTTTCACGGATTTTAGGCCTGGCTGGCTATTGCAGACTCTGGTTTCCTAATTTGTCCTTACTGGCTCCTTCACTCTGCACGTACTAAAATTTCAGTTGCTGAGCCCTTTCCTTGGGAAGACAAACATGAATACGCTTTTATGAGGCTAAAACAATCCTGCAGTTACTGCCTAACTTAGGGCCACCTAAAGCCTTTCACTTTATTTATACACGAAAGGATAATCGAGCTTTGGGAATGCCCATGCAAAAACATGGCAATAAATATGCCTCTTAAATGGCTATTGCTGGTATGTCCTTATCACGCTCAATCATCAAGCAAGGTTGAGAGAACTAACAAGGTTGCCAAACATAAAATCTCCTGGGGCCTAAGGTGTTGCCTCTGGTCTTGCTAATTGTTCACAGTGCCCTCTTTGGGAAACAAACTCACTCCACCAGAGATCGTGGTGGGTACACACCCTTCTGTTGATCTCTTATTATCTGCTTGGATAGCCAGCTACTCTAAGTCTTTAATTGCCAGAGTCCAACTCCAGCAGGTCCAGGTCTCCCTGAAGGATGGATGGTGCCGGTGAAAGGGAATGAGAGAGCCTTGAGTTTCTCTCTGATCACCAGGCAGGCATCTCTGCACTGACTGGAGAGTCAGCTTTATTTATTGAAAAAAAAAACATGTATGGGGTACAAAACAGAAGTGTCAATTGCCTTAGACAATGATTTCTGATGACAAATTCTTTGGTATGTAAAAAGTCCCAGAACATAGATTGGTAGAAGACTTATGCATAATCTTTATCAACAGTGATTGATGTAGGTGACTTAGATGCTTATCATATGAGGAAGGAAGGTATCTTTAGCATTCAAATACAAGGCAATGTTTTTAGCATAGCAAAGGCAAAAGTTAAATCTTTGTGAGCAGGGGTCAATAGCCTGTTTTCCTAAGGGGAAGAAAAACATATTTCACAAGAAATGTAGTATTTGCTCCCATAAACACAAAAGAAGAAATTCCTATAATAAGTTCCATCACCAGGTACAATTAGCATATTTTAAGATGAAAGGGCAAGTCACTCCTGATACCAGTCAACAAGGCACCTTGGGGGTTGGTGCTCAAACAAAAATAATTGAGTGTGATATAGACATGGTAAACATTGGTCACCATCTAATGGTGGAAGGGCCCTGCCTTGCAAACCCGCCTTATCTCACAAGGAATTTTCTCAACTTCAGTGAGTTCAGAAAATGGCTTCCAGCATTTAATGTCTTATGCTGAATCCTATCATCAATAGGTTAAAGAAGCCTTCCCAGAGTCCAATCCCGAGGATCCTGTTGGTCACAGACTGGAACCTGGGGATGAGGTACTCTGGAAATGTCCACAGAGAAAAACAGTACTCGAACCCCACTGGAATGGACCTTACCTATTTCCATAGCATCATTTTTTGGTTACCTTTTTCTCTTTGGTGACGTGTGAAGAGGATAGAGTTTAACACCAAAGGGTACCAGGATCCTAACACGGAAGCTCATGTAAAAGCCATGACATTGGCTTTCTTCTTTCTCTTTTGGACTTCTATTGTGCTGATTCTCACATGGGTTTCTGCTGCCCAACTATTGCCAGGTGGACTGGGGAGACTCTGGGCCCAAAGACCTCCACTCACCCATCCTAAAGAGGCCACTGAAGGGTCTTGGTCTCATCATGAGAAAGAATTCAAGGACAGACACAACATAGTGGGTGAGTGGTATGAGCAGGAAAGTTTATTAAAGCAAAAGTACACTTCTGAGATGTGAGAGTGGGAGAGAGAGCGAGCCAGCGGGCTGTGTGCTGTAAGCTTCTTTTATTGACAGTTGTCAACAAGGAGGTGGAATATACATGATCACTAATCTACCTTTACATGAAGTAATGGGAACAAAAGAGGAAAGCCTGAAAAGTAGTAAAAATGTATCTACAAGATACAAGACACTTAGAGTAAGGACGAAATAGCTCTGTTAGAGCAACACTTCCACAGATATTTCCTATATACTGGATCAGATATAAATTAATTAAATGAATATATATGAATGTATATGTTTAAGAATATATATGTATAGGACTATGTATACATATTTAACAATTCTATTGGGTGACCACATTTCAGTATCCTACCTTACCTAGAAACAATTCAAAGATTTTCAATTATTACCTAATTTAATATTAGTCTTAAATTTAACTAAGAATCTTGCAAGATTTTTAAGCTAATATAGTACAGAAAACAATTACTATTGATACACAAAACATTTCATAATTTCTACTCAATTTATTTGAACATGTACTTTTTTTACTCTTTTGTGTGTATTTTAACATGTGGACATAAGTATAAGTATACTTATTACTTCAGTATAAGAATTTTAGGAATTTAGAATGGCAACCCCAAATCTTTATAAAAATGAAAACATCCCACACTGACAAAGTCAGGTAAAAACATATGCCTGTTTTCAAATCAAAAGTATTGAGCCAGTCTGATCTGTTGATGCAATTATTTGGATTATATAAACCTGGTTTCTTGTAGAAAAATTTTCCTGGGGCTTAACCAGTTGGTTAAGCAACTGACTCTTGATCTGGGTTCAGGTCATGATCTCACAGATCATGGGGCTGAGCCCTGCGAAAGGCTCCTCACTGACAGAGCCTGCTTGAGATTCTCTCTCTTCCTCTCTCTGCCCCTGCCTTGCTTGGATGTGCATGTATGCTCTCTCTCTCAAAATAAATAAATAACTAGTAGTTTTTGTTGAAAAGGTTTTCATTTTTTTTTTAAAGTATGAGCATAATTTAGTAGATGTTCCATTTTTTTCATTTCCGGAAATTCACAAGTGTTACATTGTTCTAAGTGTTACTTAAGGGGTGCCTGTGTGGCTCAGTCGGCTAGGCATCCAAATTCTGCCAGGGCCAGGATCTCATGGCTTGTAGGTTTGAGCTTCTGTGTTGGGCTCTGTGCTGACAGCTCAGAGCCTGGAGCTTGCATCAGATTCTGTGTCTCCCTCACTCTCTGCTCCTCCCCTGCTCATGTTGTGTCTGTCTGTCTGTCTCTCTCAAAAATAAACAGACATAAAAAAGATAAGTGTTACTTAAACTCTGTAAAGCACTCAGAACAGTATTCCTTTGTGTAAGTATTTATCCAGAGGTAGGCAACATTTCATACTCATAATAACAGGCCCCAGGATAGAATAAATATAGAACACAAAAATTCTCTAGTACAGATCTAAAATTCTAACACAGATATTCTCCTTTCCAGAAGAAGAAAGATATATTCTTGCACAGACAAATGGATAAACAAAAAACTAGCAAACCAAATTGTGGAGCGTTTCGTATGCGACAAGAGAGATCTCTATCAAATAGACCAAAACACTAAATTCCAAATCACTGTTACTGTATTCATTTGCTATTGCCATGAAACAGATTATCAGAAATTTAGTGGTTTAAACAAAAAAATACCCACATGTATTAGGTCACAGATTTTTGGAGCAAGGCTTAGCTGTGTTCTCAGCTTCGGGATCTCACCAACTTGAAATCATTTTGATGCATCCTCATCTACGGGCGAAGAATCTACTTCCAAGTTCACTCAGGGTATTGATAGAGTTCATTTCCTAGTGCCCCTTTCCATAGGCCTTCATCATGTGCCTGCTTACTTCTTTAAGGCCAACAAGAGTCTCTCACCCAGAGGAGGTCCAGCCACTCTTTGAAAGCTTTGCCTGATTGCATCAAGCCCAGGAGGGATCATCTCCCTTTTAATGAACTCAAAATCATTTGATTTGGGATTTTAAGTATCTCCAACACTTCTTCATGCCTGCCATATTCTGCACACTACAAGTAAGTCACATCTCCCGCCCATGCTTAAGGGGAGGGGAGTATATGGAGTGTGAACCTCATGGGGAGCCGAAGTTTTCAATTTTGATGCAATGCAATGTATTAGTTTATTAATTTTATGAATCATGCTTTTGGGGTTGTGTCTAAGAAGTCTGCCAAACTCAAGTTTACAAACCTTTTATGCTTTTTTCTAAAGTTTATAGTTGTTCCTGTTACATTTAGCTCCTATGATCAATTTTGAGTTAATTTTGTTATGATAAGAAAATAAGAGCCTAAATTTATCTCTATGAATATGGGTATCTCATTGTCCCAACTTCATTTGTTGACAACTAAAGAAAGGTAATTTCCCCCATTGATTGCCTTGAAACCCTTTTCTCAATTAATTTGCAACAACCGTCCAGACACTCTTAAAGGGTTAACTTGCTTCACGTTAACACCCTTCTTACTTGCTGACTTAAGGTCCTTGATTTGCAAAAGAACCAATTTACAGGGTGCCTGAGTGCCTCAGTTGGTTAGGCAGCTGACTTAGGCTCACAGCCACGAGTTTGTAATCTCACAGCTCATGAGCTTGAGCCCCATGTCGGACCTTAAATCCCTTGAAAAAAACCTTGGGCGGGCAGGAAACCTCTGAGTTGGCTTTTGGACAAGAGTTCACCTTCTCCCCAGGTTGCTAGCCTCCTGAATAAAGCCCATGTTCCTTTCCAGTCAAAAACTCTCCTCCTGAATAATGGCCTTCCCAGCGATGGGCAGCTGAACTTGGGTTTGGTAATGCATTGACCATGAATGTCAATATTAGTCATGTTTCATTATTATGTATGTCTGTCTGCATGTGAGTATTACATTATCTTGATTAATACATGCTGATAGCAAGCTTCGATACCAGAAACTGAAATCCTCCAGATTTGTTCTTTTTAAAAAAAATCCTTTTAGCTATGGGGCACCAGGTGGCTCTTTCGGTTAATTGTCTTACTTTGGCTCAGGTCATGAGACAGTGGTTCATGAGTTTGAGTCCCACGTCGGGCTCTGTGCTGACAGCGTGGAGCCTAGAGCTTGTTTCAGAGTCTGTGTCTCCCTCTCTTCTCTCTCTCTGCCCCTCCCCTTCTCATATTCTGTCTTTCTCTCTCTCAAAAATAAATAAAACATTAAAAACATCCTTTTAGCTATTCTAGACCCTTTGCATTTCCATATACATTTTAGACACAGTCTTCCACTTTCTGGGAATAGAGTCTGCTGGGATGTGACAGAGATTGCACTGACTCTCTAGATCATGTCTTCACCTGAAAAGACTGCATTCCAGATCTTAGTTCGGGTAGTCGTCTCTTCTTGCACAGATTTAGGATGAATTTAAAATGTAATTTTGGCAATTTATTCTCCTTATCCTGCTTGTTGTAGGAGAACATCTTGTCTTTTCCAATCTGCTACATTCCACTCCTAAATGGAAGTTATCACAAGTTAGCTTTAAAGTATCAAATAACACACGATCAAAGGACTAAGTGACAGCCTTCCCTGTCCCTCATGTACCAGATAGGCAGGATGGCAGGTGGTAGGCACACTCTTCACAGAGACTGCTGGGAGAGGAGATCATTATTGTCCACATCTTACTGATGGTCACACTGAGGCAGAAAGTGGTTTTCAAGCAGCACCCAAGATCAGAGACATATGAAGCAGACAATCTGGGCTTCTCATACTGTCAGTCTGGATTAAGATCTTCTGCTAAAAACAACTATTACAAAACCTGAAAGTGAATGAGATCCAGGGTAGAGGTTGATTTTAACATCGATTAATCTTCTAAAAGAAGTTATGACAAAGGAATTAAACAGAAAATAAAACTGACTATTCATATATGGAAAAAAATCTTGAACTGGTGATGGAAAACATGCATTCTCTTGAAATGCCCAAAACTACTTACAAAACCTTTGAATGTTTTGACTAAATATTAATAAATATTAAATAGACTCAAAAGAGAAACTTTATCTAAGACCTAAGCATGAAAGATATATTTGTTAGCTTTTAATAAGGGGCTGAAAAACCCTACAAGGGGATATTTGAACCAGGATGATCTCAGGACACTGATTTTGCATTTTGGAAATTATAGAACAGTAATTTTATCCATGAGATGCATATGTATTTGTGTGTGTGTGTGTGTGTGTGTGTGTGTGTGAACTTAAAAAATGATTTATTTATTTTTGAGACAGAGTCAGAGCATGAGTGGGGAAGGGGCAGCGAGAGAGAGAGAGAGAGAGAGAGAGAGAGAGAGACAGAGAGAGAGAGAAATAGAATCTGAAACAAACTAGGCTCTGAGCTGTTAGCACAGAACCTGATGCGGGGCTTGAACCCACGAATTGTGAGATCATGACCTGAGCTGAAGTCAGATGCTTAACCGACTAAGCCACCCAGGTGCCCCATATGAACTTCTAAATAAATAAACTTATATGTAAGTATTAGTTATCAGCAACCAGCTTTTGGAGAGAATCGTCTTTTCTGGATGCTTTTAATAGGAAAAGCTTGAATTCTTCCTATTTAAATCTGGCATTAAAAGAGTGATAATAAGTCCATAGCAATGCAGATCCTAGCTGTGACATTCACTGGCTGTTCTACATATTGGATTTTTAAATTTTACTATTTAACAACTACACTTGGCAACCACAAATTATGGAAAGGTTAAACAAGGAAAACTTTGCAAATGATATGTCCTTATTTGCATGTTAACAAATGTGAACTCAGCATTCACCTCAACACCAGTTATGAAATAACCCAGCCCATGGCAAGTACACAGTGTGTGTGAATGGGAGTCACTTTTGCCATTTGGGAAAAACAATGGCTTTCATCAGGACAGCACTGACCTCATCTATTAGCATTCTCTGATGCTTTTCTGCTGGACTTTGGTAACAGAATTTAAAAGAAGTGAGAACTTTACTGCACACTTAGAGATCAGGTGCACAACCAGTGACAGCATTAGACTTAGATTTTTTGTTTGTTTTTCTTTCTAGACATGGTAACCTTAATACTTAGCTTTTTTTCCATCCTAGTAATAATAGAATTTCTTCTAGGAAATTTTGCTAATGGCTTCATAGCACTGGTGAACTGCATTGACTGGATCAAGAGACAAAAGTTCTCCCCAGTTGATCAAATTCTTACTGCTCTGGTTATCTCCAGAATTGGTTTGCTCTGGGTAATACTAATAAATTGGTATGCAACTTTGTTGGATCCAGCTTTATATGGCTTAGAAGTAGAAATTATTATGCAAATTGCCTGGACAGTAAGCAACCATTTTAGCACCTGGCTTGCTACTAGCCTCAGCATCTTTTATTTGTTCAAAATAGCCAATTTCTCTAGCCTTATTTTTCTTTGCCTGAAGCAGAGAGTTAAAAGCATAGTTCTTGTGATTCTGTTGGGGTCTTTGTTCTTTTTGGTTTGTCATGTTGCGGTGATTAACATATATGATGAAGAGTGGACTAAGGTATATGAAGGAAACATCACTGGGAAGACCAAATGGACGGGCGCAGCAAACCTCTCCAAAATGACTGTATTCACACTAGCAAACTTTGTACCGTTTTTGCTATCACTGATATCTTTTGTGCTGTTAATCTTTTCCCTCTGGAAACATCTCAAGAGGATGCAGCCCTGTGGTAAGGGATCCCAAGATCCCAGCACCAAGGTCCACATAAGAGCCATGCAGACCGTGATCTCCTTTCTCTTGCTATTTGCCGGTTACTTCCTCACTCTGATGATGACAGCTTGGAGATTTACTTGGCTGCAGAACAAGTTTGGCCTCTTCCTTTGTGAGGCTATTGGAATCACATATCCTTCAATCCACTCGTTGATACTGATTTGGGGAAGCAAGAAGCTAAGGCAGGCCTTTTTGTCATTTCTGTGGCAGCTGAAGTGCTGGCTGAAAGAAAGGAAGTAAGAAGAGCATCGTGTGTCTTCTAGGAGAAAACAAGTTGATGGAATCCATAACGTTTTATACTGCTTACCTATTTTGGGGGCACGTAGGTGACTCAGTTGTTTAGGCATCTGACTTCAGCTTAGGTCGTGATCTCACAGTTCATGGGTTCAGGTCCTGCACTGGGCTCCCTCTCTCTGCCCCTTCCCTGCTCATGCTCTGTCTCTCTCTATCTCTCTCAAAATAAATAAACATTAAAAAATTATACTTCTTACCTTTTTCTAATGAGTATATAATTGAGAAATTTCCAAAGGTTTACCTAGAAAGCCTTTTACTTAAACCTGTCACAAAACTATATGCATGTGTGTTTGTGAAAAATGTAAGATTATGACTATCATTTCATTGACCAATTTTTTCATGTAAGCAATCTAATTATACAAATATTGTAAGAATTTCTCAAGATTATGAAGCAATATGCATTTCATATACATATTCTATGTTATTATCTTCTGGTTGAAGAATTTATTATTTATATTTATGCATTTTTAAGAAGTGACAATTTAATCTCAGGAAATGATCACTATTTTCCATTGTAACTAGATACACACATGTGAACTACCGTGTGCTTAGATTTTACTGTTTGGATCTTCAGTCTTTTAGATAGTAATAATATTTGATTGTAAATCACAGATTGAGGATGAATGTTAGGGGTGGCTATTATTCCTTCATAAATTCTTCATGGTTAATAGAGAACCATCATTGCTGTTATTAGAGAAGGATGCATGCAATAAAATGCAAGAGTGACACTTATATTTAGAGTAACTGTTTACATATGTGTACAATAAACAATGTTAAACAATATTAGATTAATACAAGTAGGTAACAGAACAAAAATCAAGTTCTGCAATAAGAATGAGAAAGAAAAAAATGGTCATGACTTGCTTTCAATGCTTCTATGTTCCCATATGCAGTTAGGAAATTCATTTCTTGCAGCTTGTGAATTAAGACCTTGTTGGAAGTTGAGACCTGATCTCAAATGGTTCAGCTTTCTTCTTTGAATCTCTGAATTGACAATTATTTTTTTCATCTTGCCACTTAAGCTTCAAATAACAAGACTCAGATGTTCCTTATCTTAAAAATAGGTTCATTATAAGAATAGTAAAAATAAATTATGGGGGTACCTGAGTGGCTCAGTTAGTTAGGCGTCTATCTGACTCTTGATATCAGCTCAGGTCATGATCTCATCATTTTGTGATTCGAGTCCTGCATCGGGCTCTGTGCTGACAGCGTGGAGCCTGCTTGGGATTCTCTCTCCCCCTGTCTCTCTCTGCCCCTCCCCTGCTTTCTCTCTCTCAAAACTAAAAAAACATTTAAAAAATTGAAATATAATGATCTTTCTGCATATATTAAATACTATATATTATGTGTATATAGTAAGTATAGGGAATATCTTCAATATCTGTTTTATTATAATCTTGTGGAAAATGATGAAATAGTGTGGGGAGTTATTATTAATAACAAACTCTACATAATAAATGTGGAACCTTGTTCAGCAACTGAATTTATACATCTATATTAATTCTTGTATTATGAAATTTTAACATTATCAAAACTACAATAAATTACTTCCATATCTGACTTATGCATTTGTTTTTAATAATCTGTCTGCCTCAGTAAAATATGAACGATGTAATGTGGAGATCATGTCTATGTTGTTTCCTGAGGACCCAAAGCAGGCTCATAGAATGGTTGGTCCAAATGATACACTAATAACTAAGGAAATAGATGAAGAAAGATATATTATGACTGAAAACCAACGAAAACAAAAACCACCACAAAAATCTGCAGGTTGCATGGGTTTCTTGATTCTGTTTTTTCACTATTCAAATGTGCCTAAACAAAACTGTAAACTCTCAGTTCTGATTTCTGTATTAGACTGGGTAGACAAAATGCTCTCACCAATAGACTCCAAACACAAAAGTGACTCATACATAATACAGATTTAAATTGCTCTTTTCACAGTATTGATGTGTTTGAGGAGTTTTCTCTATACAGTTACCCAGGGAATTGGATAACCTGTGGCTTTAACCTGTGGCTTCCAAGATCGCCTCGGATTCGTCCCATTCCTGACAGCCAGGATGAAAGAGGTGTATGGAAAACTGTTCGTGGGGAGATGTTGATATGGGCCCGTCGTTGATACACTCCTATGTAAACAGATTTCCTATGACATTGTTCAGATTTCGGCCACGTTGCCATCACCATCTATAAGGGGGGCTGGGAAGTAGAGTTTCTTTGTAGCCCAGAAGGAAGGAGAAATGGAGTTTAAGACATGGATGTTGCAGGGCACTTAGAACCATTTCAACTGAAATAGCCAAAAAGTTATTGTAAAACAAACATGGTGTAGCTTGTTTATGTCAGTTTGATGATTTATACATGCCCCTAGATCAGTCTTTTTAAAATTTTTAAAAATGTTTTACTTATTTTTGAGAGAGAGAGAGAGAGAGAGAGACAGTATGAGCAGGGGAGGGTCATAGAGAGAGGGAGACTAGAATGTGAGACAGGCTCCAGGCTCTGAGCTAGCTGTCAGCACAGAGCCCCACGCGGGGCTCGAACCCACGAACCGCGAGATCATGACCTGAGCCGATGTCAGACTCTTAACCGACTGAGCCACCCAGGCGCCCCTAGATCAGTCTTGAATATCCGTTCTTTTTTCTATTTCTTCATAAACCCTAAAGAGTTCAAGTTCAACTAAGTTCCTATCCTTATAACACCATAGTGGATTCTGTACTGTAGCATTTGTAGCTTCTTCATGTATATTCCCAGTACATGTTGCTTATAACTTCTGATTTCGATTATTTATAGTTATTTGCTCTAGAACTTGGGTGTGCTCTTTGAACTATAAATACCTTTATTAAATCATTTCTATACATGATATTGAATCAACAAACATACTTGATTGGTAGAAGGAACTTAATGAGTGGCAAATAACAACTGAATTATATAAATTATTTTCTAGAAATTTCTATTCAAAATCTAAAATATTTGCATTCAAATGAATGGTTTAAGGAAGATGAATGTAAAAATTAATGGTAAATGATCTCTCTCATATTTGCATGTTTTCATACCTTGCATGTAGTCATTAGCACAGATGGACATTTTCAGCCAGTGCCTAAGATGAGTGGACATTGATTAGCATTTACTGTGGATATAGATAGGGGCCGACTGTAAGTATTAAGACAGGTATTTATGAAACTTTGTATCTCTTCCCAGAACTGTTTGGTTTAGCACCAGAACTACAGTATCAATTGAGTGAACTATTCCTTTGTGAAGATCTCTGAAACTTTATCATATAGAATTTTAACTGTCCTTTCTGGAATAATTATGAAAATATCTTCAAGTGGATGTCAACCCACAATTGTTTAACCAGAAGCTGTCAGTGAGGCGGCGCGTCAGAAATCTTTTCATGGAAATGTCAGTTGGAATCAGATCTCCTTTCCAATAATGGCAGCAGAAGTCAACTTAGGAATGCCGGGAAATGGGTTCATTGGACAGGCAAACTGCATTGACCGGGTCACAAATGGGAAACTCTGACCAGCTGATTTCATCCTTACCAGCTACCAGAATCACTCAACAGTGGGTCACTGCTTGATTCACTTAAGATGGGGCTCTCTCCACATCCATGTGCTGCTGGCGAACTAGCAAAAGTGATTACTATTCTTTGAGCACTTAACTACCGGGTTCGCCACCTGATTGAGCATTTCCTGCTTCCTTAAGGTAGCCAAGTTCTCCCACTTCTTCTTCATCTGGCTGAAGTGGAGAGAGAACAGAATGGGTCTCATGCTTCTCCTGGAGTCTTTGTTCTTTTAGTCCGGTAACCGCTTATTGCATGATGCCCTTGGTGAGTTGTGACTCCTTCAGAGTCCATGAAGGAAACATGACTTTGCATTGAGACATAAGGAAAATTTTCTATCTTAAAGGGTATCTGCTTCCTAGCTTGACCTATGAATTCACTTTCTCCTGTCCCTGACCCCTTTGCTCCTTTTATTCCCGTTCTTGGTGAGACACCAAGAATTTGCAGCTCACCCTGATGGGCTTCAGGGACTCCAGCAGAGGCTCGTAAAAGGGACATGAAAATGGTGACAATCTTCCTCCTCCTCTTCATCATTTACTTATTCCCACTAGAATAGCAAGTTGGATCTTCCTTTTTAAAAAAATATATATAATTTATTGTCAAATTAGCTCATATACAACCCCCAGAGCTCATCCCAACAAGTGCCCTCCTCCATGTCCATTACCCGCTTTCCCCTCTCCCCCACCCCCACTGCCCTTCGACCCTCTGTTTGTTCTCTGTATTTATTGTCTCATGTGGTTTGCCTCTCACCCTCTCCGTTTGTAACTATTTTTTCCCCTTCCGTAAGGTGCAGAGATATCAGTCGGGCCAAGATGTTTTTCATGGTGATTTCAACTATCTTTCACTCAGGCCACTCATTCCGACTTAGGGACACAGCAAGCTGAGACAGATTCCTGTGGCTACTGTGGCATATTACATTCTCACTGAAAAAACGAATACATTTAGCTTCAAAAATAAGGCTGAAAGCAGTTTCTGTATTCTTAGAGGAAATACCTTAACAGAAAGACCTTGTAGGTTCATTTTGAATTTCAGCATATCTTTGATCAGGTCCCTTCATACGTGAAAAGGCACTGAAATTTCCCTTATACCATGCTGTTACCTAATCCTATTTTCTCAAAGTGATATGATAGAATGTTTGACTAAAGGAACTATGTCTGCCTAGTAACACGTGCTCATAACAAAAAATTAGAAACATGAAGAGGAAATGTTGTAAGATCATATAATAGAATATTAACACATGTATGAAATATACAGTGCAATATGAAGAAATATATGTAGTCACAATCATAGAAGGGAAAGTAACCACAAAAATTTTCCACAGATAAATTAAAAATTAGAATAGAAAAAGGATTAAAATATGAAGTATTAATAGAAGTATAATAATAGTTTATATAAATATAAAGGTATAAATATTACTCTGATGTCACTAATTTTGGTACTTGTGTGCATATTACTATTTTTCTTAATAGCTGAGAGGTCAGAAAAATGTCCTTTATGACAAAACGGGTCAATAAATTATGGCATGCAGATATAATAGAATACTACACAACAATAAAAATGAACAAATTGAATCTATGATGTTCTTTAGCTATTTGTTAGAGGAAAAAAAAAGGCAGCCCTAGAAAGGTAAACTTGTAAAGCTTAATACATATTCACTGTAGTGTTTGGCTATGTTTGTATGTAAGTAGTGCTACTTTGACTACTGTAATAAAATAACAGATTTAGTCACAGTAGCTGGAAATGCAAATAAGCAGGTGGTAGAATTTTGCTTGCCAATGATGCTTTTAAAATATGAAGGAAAGATTGTATGCTGTATTATTATTAGAGGCTATATACATGTCCATAGGAAAGTGCAATGTTTGTCCTGCTTGAAGTCATTTTTCCATAATTTTTAGAAAAAAGTAAAGGAAAAACTAGCAAGTAAATCACCATAAATATGTTTAGCTTTTAGTTCGTCTTGATTAAGTAGCAGGTAAGATGTTTTTTCAAACAGGTCTCATTTCTGAGAATGATATAAGAAGTATCATAAGTCCATGGAGGAGATCCGTGGCATTATCCCATCACAGTGAACTCTGTCACTTAGAAAACTGGATGAAGAAGGACATATCAGTTGGAGTTCTCCCATTCAGCCACCACCACCACCACCACCACTAAATATCTCACTTACATTTGACATGTTTACATATGTAAGTTGGATGATGTCTAAGTAATTTCCTAAAGATTGTTGTAGTAACTTACTTAAGTAAATAGCAAAGTTGAAGTCCAGCTGAGTATACTTATAAATTGAGTGTTCTTTAGTTTAAGTGGATTGCTTGAGCAAATTATTTACAGTTGATTTTAAAACCACAAAGTAAATGCAGAGGGATCTATTTCTAACATTAGAAGTAAAAGGACCACTGAAAAATGAACTCTTGGAATAGGATGGTGTCCCCGTGACTACATATTATATTTTGCTTATTTGAGTGGTATTTGGAGATCCAAGTTCTGCTTCTTGACTTTCCCCATAAGCCTCTGGTGATGACCCAACAACAGGTAAGTACCTGCTCTAGCAGGTCCAGGAGTCCCTGAAAGGATGGACAGTGTCAGCACGTGAATAAATTGGGATGGTTAAGAAAGTAACAATCTATCTTATTTTGTACCGGTTGGTTTTTGGCCAATAATTATGAGTTTGTTTTTAACTAACAAGTTATAACCAAGTCATGTAATGCACTTACAGTAAGGTTAAGTAAATTTTACAACCAAGAGAATAACAAGATGTTTTTAGTAAAAAACATATTATTTAAGTTAGTAATGCTAAAATTACAACATAGGTCAAATTGTATATAGATAGACTGGGAGTTATTGTATCTAGCTCATTAACCATAAGAGAAAGAATGTTTGTTAACAAGTTGCTAGAGAAAGCCCTTTCTTTGATGTAAGCATAATGGGAGCCCTATGTGTGTTGACCTTTCACTTGGGTTTCTAATTTTTTATCCATCCTCATAGCTGAAGTCAGTACAAGGGAGGTATTTGTGACTCCAATTAGCAAAGATATATGCAGCAACTTATGTCTGGTCCTTGTCTGTTTCTTATCTGTAAGTTAGGCTCTTCTTCTCTGGGCCAGAGTTAATTGTAACTCTTTTGTTCTTAGCCCCCCCTTATGTTTTGGGTCTGCAAGCCTCATTAGAAGAGTTTTTGTCAAATATTCATAATGTTTTGATCCAAAATCTCATATGCAGGGACAGGAAAATGCCTTTTCTTATGGGGTAACTGTGTGGGGAATATTGGCCTGATTTGGAACATTGTGAGGCCTAATCAATAGCAACAGGCTTACTTTCACAGGAGCAGTAGTAGCAGAAGGAGATACCAGTTCCACCTCTCATGGCCGGAGCCGTGCAAACGTCTTCCATTTCCTTACTGTGACCCTGTCATCCAGCAAGTCCGATGCGGCTCCCGGCAGGTAAGCACCATCCAAGAAAAGCCACTTATGTGATAGTAATTACGAGTTCCTTTCAACTTGGAGAATGACTAGATCATGATTTTATCTATTTTGTGACAAAGTTTGGGAGAAGAAAAAATTGTTATCTTTTTTCTCTCAACACTACTAGTAAGAAAAACTTTCTTTGTGATCATAGTATCATGAGTATTTTATTCAGTTTCCCCAGAGAAGATACTTTTAGAAGCAGAGCAAGATATTGTTCTTATCACTTACAGTAAGACTGAGAAAATGAATAATCAAGATACAGGATTCAATACACACAATTAAAAACCAGTTAGGCTCAGTGGAATAGAGAATTAGTGGAATGGAAGATAACTATCCAGTATGGAGCGTAAAGTACCAAATAAATGGAAAATACAGGCTAGCAGGTAAGACACAGGAAGGTTACAGTCAGGAAGTCTAACACTGTCTGGAGTTCTGGAATATAGAAGAGACAAAACAGGTGGAAAACAATGTTGCTGAGTTTTCCCAAAGTGAACAACATGTTTCAATTGATTGGTTAAGAAATCACTGAACCTCAGACAACAAAAACAATTTGACTTATAAGAATCCAAAGATCAAGAGAAAATCACAGGGTAATAGAGTAGATTGTATCGAAAGGAACAGTTATTTCAATGATTTTTAAATGAGCTCGGTATATATCTGGGGACTAGGTATAGTTTGGCCAGTTGTCAGCTTAGGTTGGCTATTGCTGGGAAAGTTTGATTCCATGAAGTGTCACTCTCCTCCCGGGGCCATTGCACCAGCCTGACCATGTTCTCATGGACTGAAGAGCAAGACTGGGCTGACCCCGGGTGGGAGCCATTTCAAATTTTTACTGTGTCACATCTATTAATTCTCAATTCATCAAAGCAATTTTCCATGATTGAGCTCCAAGCCCATGGGCAAGGTGGTCCCCTCGCTCATGGTAGAAGATATTGCAAAATTATTATCCAAAAGGTATAGCTACAGCAAGGATTAAATAATTTCAGGAAAATGAGGTAAACCATCCTGGTTTACCTTGGTTAAATGATTCAGGCTCCTCCCACATACAAAATATTCTCTGGTCATCCTCCAAAGTCCAATGCAGTCCTCTGCAGTTAGAGCATTACTCTTGAATTCTAGGATCTTATAATCTACATCCTGTTTGGCTTTGTCTCTTCTGGCAATCAACACATTTAAGAGACACGTTATTTACCCAGCAAAGATGTAGTACAGAGGGCTGAAACAGCAAGATAGTCACAGCAAGCCGTCCCATTCAAATAGAGGAATAATAAAAAACATACTATAACTATGGTTCCTAGAAATTCTGAAATCATGTGTGGAAAATGTTTTCATGAACCTTTACTTGTTTACAAATTTACTTATATATTTATTCATTTAAATTTGTTTTTAAAGTTAACAAAATTGTAATGTTTAAGGTACACAACGTAATCTTTTTATATACAAAAGAACTTCCACAATCAAGTAAATTAATACATTGATCATTTCAAATGAACTTTAAAAAATGTTTCTTTATTTTTGAGAGAGAGAGAGGGAGAGAGGGAGAGGGAGAGGGAGCAGGGGAGGAGCAGAGAGGGAGACAGAATCTGAAGCAGGCTCCAGAGGGAGAGAGGGAGAGGGAGAGGGAGCAGGGGAGGAGCAGAGAGGGAGACAGAATCTGAAGCAGGCTCCAGGCTCTGAGCTGTCAGCACAGAGCCCGACATGGGGCTCAAACAATGGAGATCATGACCCGAGCTGAAGTCAGATGTCCAATCAACAGACCCATCCAGGCGCTTCTACATTTATCATTTCAAATGGTTACCTTTCCTTTGATGGAAAAGCTTAGGATCTATTCTATTAGCAAAATCAGTTACGCAATACAGTGTAATCAACTGTAGTCATGTTATATATTACATCCTCTGAACTTGTTCATCTTATAACTGAAAGTTTGCACCATTAAAAAATTTTTTTAATGTTTATTTTTGAGAGAGAGAGACCATGTGAGCATTGGGGGGTGGGCAGAGAGAGAGAGAGAGAGAGGGAGACGCAGAATCTGAAACAGGCTCCAGGCTCTGAGCTGTCAGCACAGAACCTGATGTGGGGCTCAAACTCATTAACCGAGAGATCACTAGCTGAGCTGAAGTCCGATGCTTAATCAACTAAGCCACCCAGGCACCCCAAGTGTGTACCATTTTCACAACCTGTTCTCATTTCCCCTACCCCTAGTCCCTGGCAGCCACTTTTTTACTATTGTTTCAAAGGGTTTGCCATTTCTTTTAGATTCCTCATATAAGTGATAGCATGCATCACTTACCTTTGTCCTGGTTTATTTCACTTAGCATAATGCCCTGAAGGTCCATCTATGTTATCACAATTGGGAGGATTTCTTTCTTTTTAAAGGCAGAATAATATTCCATTGTATATATACTTACCATGCTTTCTTTATTCACTGATCTGTTAACAGACACTTAAATTATTTCCATACCTTGGCTATTATGAATAATGTTGCAGTGAACATGGGAGTGCACCTATCTTTTTCAGATCAGAATTTTGTTTCCTTTGGATATATACCAAGAAATGGGAATGCTGAATAATACGGTAGTTCTATTTTTAATTTCTTGAGAAAACTCCATTCTGTTTTTATAGTGATATGCTTTCCATAGTGGCTGTACTGGTTTATATTTCCACCAAGTGTACAAGCATTCCTTTTTCTCTACTTTCGTTCCATAACTTATCTCTTGTCACTTTTTAAAGTTTATTTATTTATTTTGAGAGAGAGAGAGAGAGAGAGAGAGAGAGAAAGCACTCATGTGCTCACACACATGGGAGGAGCAGAGAGAGAGGGGGAGAGAGAATCCCAAGGAAGCTCCATGCTGATGTGAGGCTTGACCATGAACTGAGCCAAAATGGAGTCACGTACTTAAGCAACTGAGCCACACAGGTACCCCTCTTGTCATTTTGATAACATTTCTAACAGGTGTGAAGTGATAGCTCATTGTGGTTTTGATATGAATATCCCTATTGATGAGTGATGTTGCACCTTTTCAACCTGTTGAAATGGACCAGTTGGCCATTTGAATGTCTTCTTTGGAAATAAAAGATTTATTCAAGAGCCTTTCCCATTTTAAAACCAGATTATTGATTTGTATGAGTGCCTTGCATATTTTTGATAACTTTTCATCAGATCTGTGATTTTCTCTATTTCGAAGGTTGTCCTTTCACTTGTTGATGGATTCTTTTGCTGTGCAGACGATTTTTAGTTTGAGATAGTCTCACTTGTTTCTTTTTGCCTCTGTTGCCTTTGTTTGGCGTCAGATCCAAAAAATCATTTTTCTAAGACCACTGTCAAGGAGCTTATCTTTGATAGTTTTTTTTCTAGGAGTTTTATGGTTTCAGAGTTATGTTCCATCTTTAAGCCATTTTGAGCTAGTTTTTATGTATGGCATTAGATCGGAGTCTAATTTTATTCATTTGCATTTAAATATCCTATTTTTCCAACACCATTTGTTGAAGAAACTTTCCTTGCTACATTGCATTTTCTTGGTGCCATTGTCCTAAATTAATTCTCCGTATATACACGGGTTCATTTCTGTGCTTACTACTCTGTTCTGTTGATTTGTGTATCTGTTTTCATGCCAATATCATTCTATTTTGATTACTATAATTTCCTAATCATGTTCATTACAGGCCCTTGACCACCAAGCCAAAGCATTGGGCATAGCCTGTGAATGAGTATATAATTGAATATCTGTCCATTTCTCCTTCCAAACAAAGGTACACACAATACATTGCTCAGAATCAGCTCACTGGGAGGATTTCTTTCACTGCAGTCCTTTAGGGATACCCCTCAAAAAAAGGTTGTAGTTCTATAGGTGTCCACTTTTGGGGTGATGCCTGCACATCAGATAGAATCACCTTTCTTCCTCTGGCACCTTAATAGAGAGAACTCGCTCTGAGGCTATAGGTGGAAGCTGGGAGACAGAGGCAGTGTAGCAGAGTGAGGACCATGGGCATTGACCACTTTGTCCTGTAACATATTTGGGCCTTTGAGACCTGCTCAGGCCCAATCACATATATAGCACTTCCACTTGATGATGAGTGTCACCTCGTAGGTCTAACAGGAAAAACCTAACAGAGGGCCATAGGGAGAGAAAGAGAGAAAGAGAGCTGGGGAGAGAGAGGGACACAAATCACGAGAGACTATTGAATACTAAAAACAAACCATGGACTGAAGGGGGAGGGGGAGAGAGGGAAGTGGGTGATGGTCCTCGTGGGGGGCACTTGTGGGGAGAAGTACTGGGTGATATTTCCAATTTGAAAATAAACTATTAAAAAAAAAGATGATGAGTGTCACTGTCTATGTCCAAATTTATGGCTCAGTGGGTCAGATAACCCCCATTCATGATGGGAAGCTCAGGTCACATGGTTGTTCATGGCTAAGCATTCAGTCTCTACTAAGGCCCTGTGGCAAGCCCAGAATTTATTCTTTTTTGGGGGGGAGGGTTCTACCAGACATTTACATGTTACTTTTATTTATTTATTATTATTATTTTTAAAAATAGTTTATTGTCAAATTGGCTTCCATATAACTTCCATATTGGCTCTTCCCCACAAGTGCCCTCCTCCATTACCACCACTTCTTTTCTTGAAAGGTAGTGGGTGGAGGCAGATGGCAAGGCTTTGTTCCAAACTCTAAGGGCCTACACTATGATCCTCTTATAGGGGTCTCCCTAAGGCTCCAAATGGCATCCCTATCTTCCACGGCCATGTCTTTTAAGAGACTTTATAGTCTATTTTATTAACACTCCCAGAGGTAGGCAGACATTTCATACTCATAATAACAAGCAAAGGCTTCTGTCAGTTGCAAACAGAGACAGAGAGGACTTGCTTCTTTGTACAATATCGGCTCCAGGACAGAATAACTATAGAACACAAAAATTCACTGGTACAGATCTACAATTCACTAATACAGACATTCTCCTTTCTAGAAGAAGCCAGATATATTCTTGCACAAACAGATAAAATGGATAAAAACAAACAAACTAACAAATCAAATTGTGGAGCATGTCTCACCCAATAGAAGAAAGATCTTTTGTATGAAATGGACCAAAACACTAAGTTCTGAATCACTGTCACTCTATTCACTTGTTATTTCTGTGCAACAGATTACCAAAAATTTAGTGGCTTAAATTTAAAAAATCACACACGCATGTGTGTGCGCACACACACACACACACACACACACACACACACCCTTATGCCACTGCGTTTTAGGGGCAGGAGTCTGGGCAAGGCTTAGCTATGTTCTTAGGTTCAGCATCTCACCAAGCTGAAATCAACACTTTGATGATACTGCATTCTCATCTGCAGGCTTGACTGGAGAAAAGTCCACTTCCAAATTCACTTGTGTTGTTGGCAGAATGCATTCTTCTTGTGGCCCTTTCCATAAGCACCTCATCACATGGGAGGCCCAGTAGTCTTTTGAAGCTTAATCTGATTACACCAGCCCCATAACAGATAGTGTCCCCTTTCAATCAACTCAAAATCAGTTGACCTGGGAGTCTTAAGTTTCCACAAATCTCTTTATGCTTGCCCATTCTGCAGGCTACAAGTAAGTCACACACTTAAAGCCACACTCAAGAGGAAGGAATTGTGCAGGATGTGAACAGGGAGCAGTAATTATGGGGACCGTGGCAGGACCTGTACACCACAGCTGCCACAAATAAGGAATGATATATTGGTAGTACAAAAATTAGAACAAAAAAAAAATTGGAACCAGAACCGAAGTTGGTCAACATTCAGAATTGTCAACAAAAACAGATTCAGGAAAAAAAGAGATATATAGAGTTGTTGGAAATCCAATTCTATTGCCTTTCAGGAATTAGAGCCTGGACAAGACATGCCTGGGCTTGAAGAGCTCATAACGGACTTTTCTTGGGCCATATAGTATAGCTTACTGGCTCATGGACACCCTCTGGCTGATAAGCATCAAAGTTTAGCTTTCAAAAAGTTGAAGGTATTTCTAGTTTGTTGAGATTGGCCTGGATTGCAATATACTTTCCTCTTAGGACTGCCTTTGCTGTGTCCCAGAGATTTTGGATTGTTGTATTTTCATTTTTGTTGGTTTCCATATATTTTTAAATTTCTTCTCTAATTGCCTGATTAACCCAATCATTCTTTAGTAGGGTGGTTTTTAACCTCCATATTTTTGGAGTTTTTCCAGACTTTTTCCTGTGGTTAATTTCAGGTTTCATAGCATTGTGATCTGAAAGTGTGCATGGTATGATCTCTATTCGTTTATACTTATGGAGGGCTGCTTTATGCCCCAGTATGTGATCTATCTTGGAGAATGTGCCATGTGCACTCAAAGAGAAGGTGAATTTCCTACCCTCAGGATGCAGAGTTCTAAATATATCTATCAGTTCCATCTGTTCCAATGTGTCGTTCAGGTCCACTGTTTCCTTTATGGGGCTTAGGAAGGGGGAGTTACGAGAAATTGTGACATTCAATCATTATTGTATAACAACATTGGCAGGAACTTTAACCATACACATTGTTCAGAGTGTTCGTTACTTTTGGCGGGACCCAATTACAACATTTAGGGTATCTTTGAAATTAACCAATTACAGAGCGAGCTGGGGTCTTGTTTGGTGACTATCGGGTAAACTTTAACATGAGGTAACACGGTCCTATCTAAAGTTTCTATCTGTAGACCTCATCTTTAGGAATGTGGGGAGAGGTAGCTGGCCTTTCCTGATTGGATATTGCAAAGTGGTCTCTCCTGCCTTGGGAAATGTGTAACTGCCTAATAGTTCTGGAGAGACTGAACCTTAGACCTTCTAGTTTAGAGGGGGACCTCTGTCATGGAATCTGTTAGGTTCAGACTTTGTCCTTACACCACAAGTTTCTTGCTGTCAGAACACCACTTGGCAAATGGACAGTGTCTTGCTTTCCCCCTCCCCCAGAAGCTACAAGAAATTCATCGATGAGATGCGAACTTAGAAGCCCATCCCTGGGGGCCTGTGTACTGGCTGGGCAGGAGGCCAAGGCATCAACTCAGGAGTGTGTCTAGGCTGGGTGTGGAAACAAGGTCGTCTGGGATGAGGTCGCACAGCCTTCTGGGAAGAAGAGTCAGGGGAAGGGTCTGGATTGGTGCCAAGTGTACCCTCTGCATAGCAGAACCAACTTCTGTTTTTCAGAAAGGAGGGGATATAGTTTTCAGTTAGTCCACTAGAACTACTGAATTTATTTTGCTGATTACTGATACTGTTCCTGAAGATTTTCTGGACAGACCAGAGCTAGACCACGGATTAGATGGAATAAAACCTTTGTCTGGATTTGGAAGTATGCCATTTCTTATATTTATTCCTGGCAAGTATCTGGAGGGCTTCAAGTAGTGCTGCTTGGCGGCAGATCTCAGGGATGGCGTGTCCCGCCTCTGATAAGAGATGGTTGCTATTTCCTGTATGAGGGGGTCAGAGGGCTTCAGGTCCAAATCACGCTCAAACCTGCAGAGAGTCTCTTTGCTCTGTCTGTTCCTGTTTTTCAGGTCAGTGCTGGTAAGGGATAGATTGAAATCCAAGAATCCTTGGCTTCTCTCTGATCACCAGGCAGGCATCTCTGCACTGACTGGAGAGTCAGCTTTATTTATTGAAAAAAAAATGTATGGGGTACAAAACAGGAGTGGCAATTGCCTTAGACAATGATTTCTGATGACAAATTCTTTGGTATGTAAAAATTTCCCAGAACATATTTTGGTAGAAAACTCATGCATAATCCTTATCAGTAGTGATTGAAGTAGGTGACTAGATGCTTATCACATGGGGAAGGAAGGATCTTTCACATTCAAATACAAAGCAATGTTTTCAGCATAGCAAAGGCAAGAGTTAGTTCTTTTGTGAGCGGGGTCAATAGCCTTTTTCCTTGAGGGGAAGAAAACAGGTTTCTTGAGAAATGTATTATTTGCTCCTATAATCATAAAAGAAGAAACTCCTATAAGTTCCTTCACAAAGTCTGATACCAGTCAGCCAGGCACCTTGGGGGTTGGTGCTCAAGAAAAATTGAGTGAGGGTTGAGTCGGCATAGATGCTGGTTGCCCCTGATGGTGGGAAGCCTTGCAAACCTGCCTTACTTCAGAAATGGCTCCCAGCACACGTCTCTCAAAAGTTGAATGGCTTCTCTGCTAGCATTTGGAATCAGGGTCTTTAAGTTATTGGGTACGCACTGGGAACAGCAGAAGTTGATGCACTTGAAAGTGGGTAGCCTTCAAGCCAGTTGGTCTTTTTCGGTGTCCCCAACAGTTGGCAAATTTTGAAACCTGTGTCAATTTCACTGGCTCCAGGGAAGAGTGGCCTGAGGGTACACACTTCTACCACGATGCAGCCCACCATCCAGGGGTCAATGGGGGAGCACAGCTGGTAGATCTCAGGAACACTTCTGGAGTCCTGTACCTTCTGGTAGATGCATAGTCTGTGAATGGGGGTCCTGATCAGGTTTCTCCCACCAACCGGAAGTCTTTTTTGTTATTCACAAGTTCCCAGCTGGTGCAGAGAAGGTTCTCAGGCTTTAAGTCCTGATGGGAAAAGCTGCGTTTGTGAATAAATGCAAGTCCTTGTAATATACATGATGTTCCATATAGCAGATTTGGAAAACCACTTATTTATTTAATGAGCTGGTAAAGCTCTTCCTTCATGTCTTCAAAAATAAAATAAAGATGATCATTTTCCCTAATGACTTATTTTCATTTTACTGTATTGGCATGGTTGAGCCTCTTTGAAGACTTAATGTCCCAAAGGTTCATGCATTCCTCCCAGGAATAAAACTTTCTTGTAATTTTTTAAATAGCAGTCAGCTCCCTGGACACAATGCTACCTCCCCGTAAGACAGAATGGTAGGTTCCACCCCTGAGGTGTTTGATTCATGGTGTGCCCCCCTCAGGCTGGACCTCATCCCAGGACCCAGGTGGTACAGTCCCACAGAGGCAGCACGCTGACCCGCAGTGGAACCAGATTTTTCCATGGCAGCACCAGCACAAAGTATTCAATAGGACATGACTATCTCCCAGATACGTATTGTCAAGGATCAGTCTTGTGCTCTGCGAACACAGGTGGGGGCCTGCCCTTGCAGTGAGCACCGCACCCCCTGTCACGGGGGGCAAGAGCCTCCTCGGGAACTGGGGGTGCAGGCGATTCCTGCTAAGATAGGCCCAGAGGTCTTGCAAGTCTCATGGGGTCCTGAGGCACATGATAGAGCCAAAAAGTGAGGTACCAATGGGAGTTTGTTTCTCTGAAAATATCTATTTTGACCTTATTTTTAATCTATCTATCTATCTATCTATCATCATCTATCTCTCATCTATTCATCTATCAATCATCTATCATCTATCTATCATCTATCAAATGTTTATTTTATTTATTCATTTATTCATTCATTCATTTATTTATTTTAAGAACGAGAAGGACCAAGCATGAGTTGGGGAGGGAAGGAGAGAGAGGGAGAGAGAATTGCAGAGCCCAAGGGTAGGGGGCAGGGGGTGCTTGATCTCACAAAACATGAGATCATGAGCAGAGCCCAAATCAAAAATCAGAGGCTTAAATGACTGAGCCACCCAGGCGCCCCTATTTATTTATTTTTAACATTAACCTTAGTGAGGTATAATTACATATAGTATACCATTTTACATATATCATTTCATGAGTTTTAACTATTATATACCTCCTTGAAACAATGACCATGATAAAATACAGAACAATTTTACCATCCCCCAGTTATTTTATGTTTTTTTTGGATCAGATTCCAGCCCACCACTTTTGTGATTTTGTCTTAGTTTTGTCTGCTTTAGAAATCATGCTATATGCACTCTATTTTGTCCACCTCTTTTTTCAATCAGCATATTTTTTGAGACAAATTCATATTGTTGTATATGTTTATTTCTTTTATTACTAAATGGTAGTTTATTCTATGAACATCCCACATTTTGTGAATTTACCTCCCTGTTGATGTACATTTAAACAGTTTCCAATAAGCACCTGGGTGGCTCAGTCAGTTAAGCATACGACTTTGGCTCAGGTCATGATTTCACCACTCATGGGTCCAAGCCCGGCATTGTGCTCTGTGCTGACAGCTTGAGCCTGGAGCCTGCTTAGGATTCTGTGTCTCCCTCTCTCTGCCCCTCCCCCTCTCATGCTCTATCTCTCTCTGTATCAAAAATAAATAAAATATTTAAAAAATTTTTTTGTCAATATTTATTATTGAGAAACAGAGAGAGACAGAACATGAGCATGGGAGGGGCAGGGAAAGGGGGAGACACAGAATCTGAGGCAGGCTCTAAATTCTGAGCTGTCAGCACAGAGCCCTATGCGGGGCTCCAACCCACAAGCAGCGAGATCACGACTCGCACCAAAGTCAGACTCATGCCCCTAGACTTGTATTTTATAGAGCAAATGTTTTCAAGTTTGATACACTCCAATATGTTAATATTTAAGTTTTATGCATCATGCTTTTGGTATTGTATCTAAAAGATCTGCCCATCTTACAAGTTTTCTCCTATGTTTATTCTAAAAGTTTTATTTAAGTGTTTCATCAATTTTAAGTTAATTTTTGCATTGGTATGAACTAAGGGTATAAAGTCAGTTTTATTCATGTGGCTATCCAATTTTCCCAGTATCATTTGTTAGAAAAATAAGACATAATTTCCCCCATTGAATTGACGTGGTATCCTTTTCGAAATCAGTTAACCATAAATATTAGTGCTGATTTCTGAACTTCAGTTGTGTTTCACTGGTTTATATATATCATTATGTGAGTACCACACTATCTTGATTATTGCAGCTTTCTAGCAAGCTTTGAAATCAGGAAATGTAATTTTCCAAATTTGTTCTTTTTTTAAACAAAGCAAATTGTTTTGGTTATTCTGGGTGCTTTGCATTTCTATATAGATTTTAGAAATACTTTTTCACTTCCTGCAAGAAAGCTACTAGGATGTGGTAGGGATTGCATTGAATACATATATCGTCTCTTTACCTAAAAACATTCTCTTCTTGCTGGATTTTAGTTCAGTTGGTTCTTTTTCCTTGCACAGCTCTGTGATATGTTTTGACATTTTTTGGCCCGAATTCCAGGTGTTACAGGAGAAAATCTTGGCTTTTTCAACCTGCTACATTGTACTTTTTAGTGGAAGTTCTTGACAGCCAACTCTGAAGCATCTAATCACACAGGATCAAATGAAAAACAGTCCACACCTGCTCTGTACCAGACAGGTTGAAATTGAAAGCACTCTACACAAATAATGTATTAACTCCTCACAAAAACCATCCAAAGAGGATACGATCATTTGCATTTTATTTGATGATTTTACTGAGGCAGAAAGTAATATTAAAATCAACTAGAAACATAATGCAGAGAATCTGGGGTTTCCTTCCTGGCATTCCACCTCTAAGATCCTCTTTTAAAAATAATTATAGTATAAAAACTGAAAGTGAGTAAAATCTATAAGTAGAGGCTAATTTTTACATATATTAACCTTAAAATATTAAGTAGTCAAAAACTAAAATGGGCTGAAAAACCTCGAAGAGAGAAGAGATCAATTTAAAGCTGGATGGTCTCCCTGGGATTCATTTTTCATTTTGAAAATTATAGGACATGCACCAGTGTCGCGTTACTTTACTGAGCCCCGCGTTGAGGCACCAATTGTCGTAACCCGACGGCCGGGCCGCATGTCCCCCGTGATCGGCGGTACCTGTTTCCTCCGCCCCGCCCCTCAGGGCGGAGAGGAGAATCGTCGCGGGTCCTTTTCCTGAGGGAGAGAGAGAAAAAGGGGGCTGGAGAGGGAGACGCAGAGAGTAAAGACAGAACTCACGGTTCTCCGATCAGGCGAAAGAGAGCGTTTATTCAAAGAACTGTTCTTTATATAGTCTTCAGGGGGGAAAACAAGGCACGCTGACCTAGGCAGGCTACAGAGTCGGATGCATATCAAAGAAGCGCCCCGACTTTGCCTCAGCAATCTTGGGGGGATGGAGAACTAACACTGAATACGGTTTTGATCTTTTGTGTGCCTTGGCCACTCACGTCTAGCACAGCAAGACAGTCGCCAAAGTTATTTTGACCAGGAAATGGCAATCTCCAGCCTCCAGATGCAAATCTTGTTTACTGGCTCACTCAGTGGAGTGATAATCCTTGCCTGAGGCAGACAGAAAACTTGGCGGCCCCAACACACGGGCTGCTAGCTGGCTCAGTCAGTAGCATATGCAACTCTTGATTCAGAGGCTTGTGCATTTGAGTCTCACGTAGGGCACAGAGCTTACTTAATTAAAATCCAACTAAGATAGTAAGACAGTAAATCCTGTATTTATCATGTATGTGTGTTTGTGTGCACACATGTGTGTTTATGCCTTATAAATAATCAAAGCATGCATACATGTTAGTTATCAGCAACCAGCTTTAGGGGAGTATTGGCAACCTCTCCATACCCTGAATGTTTTGATCAGAAAAGCTTAAATTCTTTCTACATAATTGTGACACTAAAAAAAAAAAAAAAAGCCAAATCCGGGGCACGTGGGTGACTCATGGAGTTGAATGTCTAACTTCAGCTCTGGTCATGATCTCAAGGCTCATGAGTTTGAGCTCCACATTGAGCTCACTGCTGTCGGTGCAGAGCTCGCTTCAGATCTTCTGTCCCCCCCCCCCCTGCCTCTTCCTTGTTTATGTTCTCTCCCTCAAAAATAAATCTTAAAAAAAAAAATCCATAATGATGGTAATCTTTCTTCTGGTCAAGCTCTACCTAACAATTAAGACAGTCTATGGATGCATTTTGGGTTTTTCAGTTTTACTATACAAAGTCAATGAATACAAATTACATAGAGGTTAAACAAGGAAAAATGGCAAAACACTGAAAGACAATATGGTTTTATTTGCATGCTAGCAAATGAGAATTCAGCTTTCATTTCTACATTCCATGATGAGTATTCTAGCCCACAGCAAGGACATAAAGTAAATGAATAGAAGTTCGTTGGAGCTGTTTGAAGAATAAATGTTTTTCATCAAGACAGCACTGAGCTCATCTATTGGCATACCCTGGTGCTTTCCTGCTTGACATTGGTCACAGAGCTTAAAAGAAACAAGAACTTTGCTTCACACTCAGAGATCAGCTGCATATAGAACGTAAGACCAGAATAGTAAGGGAATATAACCAGTGACACTTGACTTGGCTTTTTTTGTTGTTGTTTTTCTTTCTAGACATGGTAACCTTAATACTTAGCATTTTTTCCATCCTAGTAATAATAGAATTTCTTCTAGGAAATTTTGCAAACGGCTTCATAGCACTGGTGCACTGCATTAACTGGATCAAGAGACAAAAGGTCTCCTCAGTTGATCAAATTCTCACTGCTCTGGCTATCTCCAGAATTGGTTTGCTCTGGGTAATGTTTATAAATTGGTATGTAATTTTGTTGGATCCATATTTATACAGCTTAGAAGTAAGAATTATTTTTCAAATTGCCTGGACCTCCAGCAACCATTTTAGCATCTGGCTTGCTACTAGCCTCAGCATCTTTTATTTGTTCAAAATAGCCAATTTCTCTAGCCTTATTTTTCTTCGCCTGAAGTGGAGAGTTAAAAGTGTAGTGCTTGTGACACTTCTGGGGTCTTTGTTCTTTTTGTTTTCTCATGTTGTGGTGGTGAGCATGTACGAGAAAGTGCAGACTAAGGTATATGAAGGAAACATCACTGGGAAGACCAAATGGATGGACACAGCACACCTCTCCAATATGACTGTATTCACACTAGCAAACTTTGTACCCTTTATGCTATCGCTGATATCTTTTGTGCTGTTAATCTTTTCCCTCTGGAAACATCTCAAGAGGATGCAGCTCTTTGGCAAAGGATCCCAAGATCCCAGCACCAAGGTCCACATAAGAGCCATGCAAACTGTGATCTCCTTGCTCTTGCTGTTAGCTGCTCACTTTCTGAATCTAATTGTTACAGTTTGGGGCTCTAATGGGCTGACGAACCAACTGTTCTTCATGTTTTGCCAGACGCTTGGATTCATGTATCCTTCAATCCATTCGTTGATGCTGATTTGGGGAAACAAGAAGCTAAAACAGGCCTTTCTGTCTGTTTCATGCCAGGTGAAGTACTGGCTGAAAGAACAGAAACACTCGACTCCATAGATAAATAAGAGGTGCCTTTGTGTATTTCTTGGAGGAAAGCTAACTAATGTATAATGTAACATTGCATACCTTCTACTGGTTTTTTCATAGTGTGTGTAACTGAATAATTTTGGGTTTTACTTAGAAAAGTCTTACCTAAACCTATCACATGAAAGTATATACATGTATGTATGAAAAATATAAGAAAGATTGGAAATAATCTATCCTCACCATTTTTTAATCAGTTTAAACAATCTAATTATATATAATATGGAAAGAATTTCCTGAGAATTATGAAGCTGTGTGTATTTCTTATACATATTTTATGAATCATTTCCAATTAAAAAATTTGCTATCTATATTTATGCGTTTTTCAAAACTAACAAGGACATCACTGCTGTTTTCCATTGTAATTGGTATTATGGGTACTTAGATTTCATTGTTTGAATCTCTAGTCTAGTCTAGGGTATTCAATTCTAAATCATACATCGAGGATGAATGTTTGGAGTAGATAGTATTCCATCATAAATTCTTACTTCATGGTTGATTAGGGCTAATTGAGAGCAATTAGGGCTGTGATGAATAAAGGTGTGCACAAAATAATTCATAAATGATGACCATATTGCATGTACATTTTGTATATGTGTACAATAAACTCTACTAAAGAATATTTGATTTAAAGAAATAGGTGGAAGGCATAGTAAGAACTGAGTTCCACATCGGGGTTAAAGGTGAAAGAAACATGATCATGAACTCTTTTTAATGCTTTTATAGGTTTCCACATGCAGTTTAAAAAGTCAGTCATTTCTTCCAGTTTTTGAGTTAAGACAGTCCATTTTTGAAATTGAGATCTGATTTCAAACATTTTAGTTTTCTCTTAAGCTACCACTGAGCTTCGAATCATCAAACATCTGAAACATCTTCCATTTTTAAAATTCTTTGAAAATGTCAAAGAAGATTCAAATTCTTCTCCCCTTGAAAAAATAGAACAGTAAAGGAATTATGGTATACCATCCAATAAACATTTCTGCATACATTAAATGGCATCTATTGAGCTTATATATTAATCATTGGGGATTTCTCAAAGATATGTTTTTTTAATGTTTATTTTATTTTTTAAAAAATAGTTTATTGTCAAATTGGTTTCCATACAACACCGAGTGCTCTTCCCCACAAGTGCCCTCCTCCATCCCCACCACCTCTTTCCCTCCCCCCCCTTCCCCTTCAACTCTCAGTTCATTTTCAGCATTCAATAGTCTCTCAAGTT